>NC_046363.1:23611292-23694605 GCF_011125445.2 Fundulus heteroclitus | reverse complement strand
AAAGCACCACAGTCTTTGAGAAAGCTTCCTGCAGGTGGTAGCTCTGTAGAACCTGGTACAGAGCCAGTGCACCACATGAGGCCCTGAAGTCTGGACTTTCACAGATGAGAGAAAGCTCAGTCCTGAGCTTCTCCTTGTGTAGCATGGGGTATGCCCTCACAGTGGTATTCAGAGTTTCTTCAGGGAATGTTTTCTGATGCCGGTTAAACAGCTCTCCATCTAGCAGCACAGCACTCACAAGGTGGCTGGTAAAGGAGAACTTGTCTTTGGCATGACCCAGAATTGTGTCACAGATCTGTTAAAATGGTATAAAAAGGTATAATGAAGAACACAAAACAGTAAACAAAAAGAAACAGACAAAACAACATGTTGGCATGAATGTGGTTTGATGTGTCTACTGTTTCAAGGTTCCAAAATAAAAATGTTATTCATGTAGGCTCATACTAAATTCTTCTGAGTGTAAAGGATATGTGTTTGGGTGAGTGATATATTGACTACCATTGATTTATTAAATCAAAATAAAAAAACAGTTGTAAGTATTTGTATGACTTGGTTCCAACAATTAGGTATGCCCACATCAATGGTCAGATGTGATTGCAGATACCCCTTTTGACAACCTCGGCCTCTTTTGTTCTCCTAAGGCCCTCCTTGATCTTATGCTACCGGGTGCTTCTTGCTGCTGTTCTGAAGAGCGAAAGATCAAAAGTGTTTCAATATGACTGAGACTGTACCTCATTTTAATTATTAGTAATTCATGTCTTAAAACCAGTGTTATTAGTAACAAAAATTGTCTGTGTTGCGTAGCTTTCAGGAAATGGATGGAAAAATAAGATTGCTTCTGGATGTGATTAACTTATTCATGCACGCAAATGCATATGACCAAATTTGTTAATTACTTTTAAATTCCTATAAAGTAATGCCATCATAACATGCAGACATTTTTTAATAAGCGTGCATAATTAATCTAATATCTATATTTTGTTATCTCACATGATGTCCTGAACACTGCTGGTGTAGTTCTGCAGGGCACGTTTGATAAACACCACATCAATGTTCGTCTTCTGTAGCTGCTGGTACGTCATCAAGTCAACATGAGGCATGATTGGACAAAACAAATGCAGGAAAAGCAAACATCTTCATCCTGCATCATCCTCACAAAGCCAGATGCCTCCCTCACGGTGGTGTAGTCAAATGAGCTGTTAGAGGTGATGGTCTCAAAACATACTATGAGGTCATCCAGATTCTCATAGACATTGCCCACATGCCTGATGTTAAAGTTCCCATGGATGATGCTCTTGGTGTAATAGTTTGAGTTGCTGTCTTAGTTTAGTTTTTGTTATGGGTTCTTTCTTGTTTGGTTGCTATTATAGCTTGTGTCCTGTTTTAGTCTTAGTTTGAGTTCTATCATAAGTTAGGTCTTATTGTTGCTTATTTATGTTCCAGATTGGTTCTCAAACTGTTGTTGTTTAACATGTTTTCACCTGTCACTTATTCAGTCAGCTCAGTCCCACCTCCAGCCACTTCCCTTTCCCTGATCAGCTCCGCTCGCTCTAGTAAGTAGATTCACTCTGCTCACCTGTGCACCAGCCTATTTAAGCCGGCCGCTGCTAACACTTCCCTGCCAGAACGTCTCCTTTCCTTCACTCCTCTGCTCTGGTCGGTCCCCTTCGTAGTTATCTCTGTGCCCCACTGGATGTGGTGTGCCTGCCTGCTGGACTCTTCCGTTAAGGTGACCTGTGTGTTTTAATTTTGCAATACTGCCGGTTTGTTCACTGTGAGTTCCAGCATTTTTTGGTTTTGCCTGTTTTGAGTGTTTATCTCCTGCCCGTCTGCATTATCTGTCGTCATTCTCCTGCACAATTCTTGTCAAAATTCCTCTCTCTGAACTGGTTTTGTTTGTATGCCTCATTGTCCATTATCCCCTCCTCCAATAAACTGTTTTTGGACATTTTCTCTGTGTCTGGCTGAAAATCGGGTTCAATTCCTAAAATCATTACACTTGGCAATCGAAACAGTTTGGTCAAGAAGGGCTGTGAATTTATGTGACCAGGTGATGAAACTGGAAATTCCACTTAGAGAAAGTGAAAACTCTCACTGCTGGGATATGAGCAGATGCATGATTAAATTCAGCTGGTCTGCATAACAATGCAAATAATGGGCATTTTTGTACACCTCCCGTGCCTTTTGCTGCACACCAAACCCCTCTCCTCTCATCACACTGGCACCGTCATAAGATTGCGCAATGACTTTACACTTGTCCCCACCGATGTGGTGCAGTATTGCCCACTATGGGCCAGCCACCCCTATATCTCTGTGGCGCTCGGTGGACTTACTCATAGTTAGTGCAGAATCCAGTTTTCATGAATAAAGAGTCCAATGATCACATGTAAGAGCGACCTATGACGCTTTCTCTAACAGGCTTTGCTTAATTTTATGATTTCTGTATGTCATCTCTTTTCTAAACATTACTGTTTGCCTTGCAGGTAAATGATGAGTAGAGTCTCTCTTTCCATTGCTTGCTTGACTGAGCAACCTAAAATGTACGGCAATGCAGAAGGGCCACTTTTCAAATTGATCACGTAATTAATTTTGTCACATCAAAGTAAAATAAATATCTCATGTTAATGCAATAATTTTAACAGCTCTTGTGAAAATCTTGTGTTAGATGATTTTAGCTTGCACAAACAGGAGCAGCACCACAATCTCTGTGCAAACAGTGACTTAAAACAAAAGTGAATCAGAAAACATCTGACAAAATAACATCCACCAACAATGGCAGTGTTAAAATTAACTTCACAACCTTTATTTACCTACTTGAGTCCCACTGAGACGCAAGGTGTCATTTTCAAGACTAAAATGCTCACACAAGCACTATACTTCAAATTAATTTATAAAACATAGCTGATAAAAATCATTAAAATTAAGATAAGATTGTATTTGCTGCCATAAGTATGATTAAATGTAAAGCAATGTTCCTAAAAGAGCGCTTTGTAAAAACAGACAACAGACAATGTTTTTAGATCTTTCAAGACATTTTAAATAATCTTTAAACCACCAAATGAAATCAAACTGGTGAATTCCAGATCCTGTTGTAAGACATTCTAGGTGAAAGGAGCTACACATAAGAAATGATACAAAATGCTACAATGCCCTTATTTTTCATTGTAAACATTTGGGTTTAAATAGTTTATTTCTCAACTGGAGTTCTTACATTTTTTTTGGGTGTTGTTTCATGTTTGTTTCGAGTGCATCTATTTCACTGTAGAAAAGACAATCTGTAAGTCATGATCTGAGTATAGGCTAAACATATCACAGTATCTGGGCCTTTAATTGCAAAGCAGTTTAGCGCTTGTTGCAGCACAGTTTAGAAAATAGGCTATCTTTACATCTGGGCTGCATTACATTTCAGCTGTTAATTTTTCTGCTTGCTTTATGTGTTTAGTCATGGTCAGACTTTTCAGAAAGTCCTGTCCAGTGCTGTCCTGGTGTTACAGTTTGGCTCAATCTGTTCCAGTCCTGTTGAGAACTGAACAGGTGGTCGATGACAGCACGTATGAGCTGACTTCAAAGAATGCAGGGACGAGAAACAGGAGAGAGTGATGATGAGCATTGAGGGGGAAAGACAAGGAAAAGGATAAACAGGAGGGAGAACGTCGGTATAGACAACACAACCAAAGAATGGCTACCGTGTAAATAAAAAAAAAAACAGGGAGCTTTGAGAGTGTGTACTGGTGAATGAGTTTGTTGGTGTTAGGTGGGTAGGCTTGGAGGCTTCTTTCTGGGCCAACAGCTCGAGAGATTAACTCTTTTGAATACCAATTGTTCTACAGACGAAAGAAACCCTGCAAACGGACAGTAATCTGAAGATTGTTTAGTGGTCCTTTTGTCACAGCCTCACTATTCCTTACTGCTTTTGACTATACGTTGCAACTGTGTGTGTATCTGGGTGTCATTAATGAAAAGTTGCCATATACATTTATTGGACCTGTGCCCACCCTTTGCCAAGCAAATAATGTACACCCAAACTCTTTGACTTTACACCATATCCACATCTTTTCTCTTTCCAACAGTCATTTATTGTGTCACCGCTATAGGAGGCTTTGTGCAGATGATGCAGGTGAATATGGACATTGTTTAACGAGCCCTGGGAAAAGGAGAGAGAGAGGCAAATGGAGGGAGGCAGGGGACAGCGAGAGAGAGAGAGGGGGAAGAGGAGGGAGGTAGAGGACAGCAGCAGCAGCAGGGAAAGTACGAGGACAAGTGGGGGATATGTAGGGTGTGGAGCATTATAGAGAAGAGAGAATGTTAAAGAGAGGAAGGGTTTGCAAAGAGGAGTTGATGCAGGATGTAAATCAGTTGCATGCAGGGAGGAGGAACAAGAGGAGGAGGACAAAAAGAGAGGGGAGGAGAGTAGAGGACGTCCGGTCATTCAAAGGATGAGGGGGAGGAAGTCATGAGGGAAGGGACAGAGGAGAAACATAGGGGGAATGTATGTGATGTGTAGCCTGAGGACGTGCAGAAGGGATGGAAAAAAAGGGCAACTGTGCGAGGTAGAAGGACAAGCCTTCAAAACAAGGTGAGAGAGGAATGAGACTAAGGTGAAGGGTACTGGATCCCTCCGCTCTCTGACCCTATGCCTCCTCCCTCTTCTGCTGCTTTTCCTCACAGCTCCTCTCTTCTCTCCTGCTCTGCTGTTGGGCTGCTGTAAAGGAAAATCTCCAAAGTCAGCTCTTCTCCCAGCTTTTGCTGTTCTTTTCCCTTTTGCATTATGGCATGTTATTCATGCACACCAAATAGAAAATGTTGCAGATCTTATTCATCCTAATTAAACACATCCCTACCTCGCTGGTTGCATGTTTTGTGCAAGAGGTCTCCTTTTAACACATGGCCATGATCAAAGTATGTTCATATATATATATATATATATATATATATATATATATATATATATATATATATATATATATATATATATATATACTTTTTAAATTTTTTGCTGTGCTGCTTATAAATGCTTGGGTGAGATTTCTGAAACATTTGCTATTTTTTTCAATTCTTTCAGCTTGATGCCTGAATGGACTGACACCCAGATGAGTGGAATAAGGCCTATTTTATTACAATAGTTCCAATTATGTTGTGCATTAGAATGAAGCTTTCAAAATGATTCTTCGGACAGAAAATTGTGTACAGTGGTTGCCGCACTGAAGTCCAACAGCTGTGTGGGTGACCACCCTGTCTAGGTATCTTTGTTCTGCTGCTAGACAACTATTTCCTGGCAGTGTTGCTGTATGAATGACAATTAAAGCAAGTTCTAGAAACAGAAAATACAGGATAGTGGTTTGTTTGAATGTGTAATTGTATGTTAATAGTTGGATTTCTCAAGTAACCAGTTTAAGAGTGTTTTAATTTCTTCTGTTTTGTTTGTTTCACTGATCACATGCTTAGGGAAATTAAGCAACTTTTAACGGCTGTATGTGATGACTATGCGCCTAAAGAGAAATGGTTCACTTTCAACTGGTTGCCAATTGTCAACTTGGATGAAGAATCTAAATTTAAAGGAACCCCTGAAAAGCAATGCAGCTTTTCATTTTTACCAACAAAAAAGGGAAGAAAATCCTTATTCCACATTGTTGTTGGATCATGACAGTCCACTAGAGGTCGGCTTCCTAGACAGATTGACAGTGTTTCTGAGAACTCATCAGGTATTCTTGTAAGGTTCAGCAGTAACAAGTAACATAGTCCAAAATTATTCATACAGATTCAATATCATGGGTTTAATTTGACCAATGTGCATATTCTGACTGGAAGTAATATTAATGTTGTGATGAACCAACCACAGTCCCTAAATCTTAAAGAGAATCTGTCGAGAGAGTTAATTATGAGGATGATGGGAAGGAGGCTTTTCAACCACCAACATTTGGAAATAGATTGTCAAAATACCATTGGAAACTTGGAAAAACCTGGTCAGCAAGGGTTTGTATAACTGTCATGTAAAAAAAAAAAACTTTTTTTCCATTTATTGCAATTGCCCCTGAATTTGGACACAGCTTATTTCTGCTTTCAGCTGCTATTTTAGTAGTCCATCGCTATGGCTAGTTGATAACCAACATTAAGAGTAATGATTTATAATTCAATAAATGTTTTTGAAACATAATTTAATTAAAATAATGCCTAATTTTTCCTTCAGCTTTACATGCTGAACTAGTTGTTTGAACATATAGCAACCGTTAGAATTTTTAAAAAATTATGAACACAAATTTTGTTTGGAGTTCAAAATATGTTTCAATATATCAATTTATCTGATTCTGAAGACATTCACTTTTTTTTTTTTTTTGCATTTTTTGATTGACGTAATTAGCATTAAACCATATTATTATGCTGTCACAAAAACGGTGAATAAAATACGAAAAATTATGTTATGGCTTTTGGTTTTGATGTGCCACTCGAGGAATATTAGTTTTTTGAATCTGGCCACCTTTATGAAACATACTAGAAATGTCACTGCTCAGTGACGCTTGTTCAAACTGTCATGCACGAAGAGTTTGCATGAAGCTGACAAAGACCATTGCATGTCTGTGTTTATAAAGTCCAATGTGAGTTCCATTGACTCAGATGTGATTAGAGTGTCTCATATTCTCCCCCTTACTCTGCGCCACTTTGCCTCTGAGCACCAAGTCTACACTACTGTTCATTTAAGTCTTCAAAATAAACTGCCACTCAATCCATCAGCCAATGTGTGACCGCTTTTCTGTCTGCACATGTGCGGTGTTGTTTGTGATAAACTGCTGTGGCCTCTGCACATTTGTGAATTTCAACATCTAAACCTATATGTTCATATTTATATTTCTGTACGTGTGTTTGTGTGTGTTTGCGCTTCTATGTGTGTGGAGCTGTCAATTTGTCTTGCCCGGCACCGTCCAAAAAGATAGACAGCCCATTGAGGCGTATGCTGCAGAGAAAAATAACAACTCTAACTGACAAGCACACTTTAGTCTGAGTGCAAACATAAAGCCTGAGACAGAGGAGACAAGGCTTTGCATTTAAATTCAAGCTGTAGTTCGCTTCTTATATTTAGTGCACATTTTCTTTGAGAAATTGTCACTGCAGTTTGTTTTATGGCTGTTAACTGAGTATTGATCAGCGTTGAATTAAATGGGACACAGACTCTCCCTTAGGGGCAGACTGTAGTTGCATTAGCATGAATGAGTCTGGACCACACTCAACTGCAGAACAATGCACTTAGTGTCTGTAGATAATATATTTTCTGTTTATTTTGGTGCTGAGTATCTCAAGCTGCACAGTTAAGATTGCATCAAGTCACAGTCCTTTGATATCTCTCTCTGTGTGTAAGGAGGGAAACTAAATCTATATTTTTACATGTTAGATATGACACTTCAAAACTCTCTAGTCTGATTATGCATTGCTGCATTTAATTATTCATACATTCATGATCAGCGACAGCACAATACAACTTCTCATGTCTGATATGCAGCAGAGATTTATCAGTGCAGAGCAGTTTTCTTCTTTTTCTAATTATTCTGTCATATCCAGTTTCTCTATGAAGTGAAGAAAACATTTCAGATGATCTTCATTTGTCAGTTAAGTTGTTGTTGACATTGTTAGACTGAAATATATCCCGATAGTGGCTTCATGCACTTGTTGTTGTTGTTTTTTTCAAATACTGAAAAGAATTCTTTAGGGGCTGTTTACTAATGACTTCACTTTAACAGACAAAGTAAGATGTAATGAGAATATTGACATTTCAATTCATGGCTTATCTGAAAATCAAAGTCAGCGGGTTGAGTGGGAAGGCTAGCTATCAAGTAATGAATTTCCTTCACAAAAATCAAAGAAAATGTAACTCAGCAGCAAGGTTCATTATGCACATACAATGAGAAAATGTTTTCTTACAACATAGATGTGAGCATGAAAGAACTAATCAAAATGTTTTAATGCTTGTGAAGGTTTAAAGTGCAGATATTATTGATTTCGGTGAAAGATAATAATAGTGTAGAAATGTGATTCATTTGTCAAGGTGAAAGACAATATCTGATGAACAACAAGACACTGGATCCATGCTGTGTGGGCAGCTCAGTTCACATTTGAACTTACTTTCAGGAACATGTTTAAACCTCCAAGCAAAACATGAAAGGCCCTCGCGATCTTTTATGAACAGAAGGTGCAAAAGCCAGCACCTCTGATAATGTACAGGTGTATCAGAGCATGACTTGCATATGTCATAGGATATAGCTGATGCAAAGGTATATATTATAATTTTAAAGAGATACTTTAACAAATTCATGAAAATTATTCCTAAGCAGTCTAAATTTATTTTTGGAGTGCAATGCCAGCGCTAATTTCAGATTTTCGTGAGGAGTGCATTAAGCTCAAATCTGTCTCCTGTTCAAAATGCATGCCATAACTAAAAATTATTCAGTCTACGTCTTGTACTCAGCAAGTATGGACACTGCTTACAAACTAATGGGACATTACACACTGGCCCCAATAACGCTTTTGTGGAATAATAACCTCAAGTCTAAACATCTACAGTGTATATACACACACATATATATATATATATATATATATATATATATATATATATATATATATATATATATATATATATATATATATATATATTTATATTATCTATGGTGAACATTTTATAATAAACAAAGAAATCTTACACAATATTCTAAACCAAGAAATCATTCTGGAAATTCAGGAAAATGTAATACACAGCGGAATCAGGGTTGCAGGAGGCATAAGTCCAAGTATAAAGCAGAAGGAACCAGCGGGGAATAAATGGAAACCGAGAGAATATACAAATACATCTCAAAAATTTTAATATTGAGTAAAAGTGCAATATTTTTCACACTTGTACATTTTTTTGAGATGTACTAGTAAACGAAGAGAAAACAGGCAGAGGACCTAATCAAGAGGGGTGAAAAGCAGTTGGGACAGAGTGAAAGAAGCGTAATCAGTACCCGTATTCACAAAGATTCCTGAGACTAAAAGTAACTCTTAGTGATGTCTTTTAGGAAAAGTCTTAGAATTCCCAGAATTCTACGATTAATCTTAGAGTTTTACCACCATAATATAAAAGCTATTCACACAGCAGCCTAGGCCTTAAGAGAGCTCCTAAAGTGACAAAATGTTAGTAGTAGTGAGCAGTGAGCCTAAAATCGTCTTAAGCAGGAAATATGGTGGAAAAAGAGAGAGACGTTTGGCTGATCCAACACCTAAACAGTGGAGGAAATGAGCTCATAAAGTGTGTTTTTAACAATCATACAATTATTAATACGTGGATAAGATAAACTTTATCATCTCATGGGGGAAATTAATTAGTTTCAGTGGCCCGATGGGTTAAAGGTGTGGTTCTAGTATTGTAATTTTATTGAGGATAAATAAATAGAAAAATTATTGAATAATCATGAATAAAAAGTGGAGACATTTACAAAGAATATGTATAAAATGGTGAGAAAGTATTTTCTGTATTGGAGGATAATGTCAGTAACCTAAATGGTGATCTAGAAGTTTGCTGGCATGATGTCATTTCCTCGCTTTTGATTGGTGCACAGAGCGCTTCTCACCAGACTGGTGCAAAGCAAACAAAAAGAGCTGTGAGCTGCATGCTGTTTGGTATGTGCCACCTTAATTTCTGCATTTCATGTTAGTCGTTTTGCAAAATACTTTAAACCAGCAGGCAATCCCAGAAAAATTCTGACAGGTGAGTTTGCATTAATATCAAATAGATAAAGTAGTAAAATGACTGGTGAGTAAAAAAAAAAAAGCAGATCAAAATAATGATCAGGATTTAAATAATGTACATTCAAACATTTTAATTGTGTGTGACAATCAATTAATTTTGTCAAGTTTGATCATCATGTCACACATTTATTAATCCAGTCTAATCAGTTAATTTATCTCCTTCGATTACAAGGAAAGCATATGTTGTTGTTGTTTTTTTTCTTTTATAATACTATGAACCAATCACAGCTCTTAGAAGACAAAGTCTCACCTAGCAACGGGGTCAGCCACACCTCCACACTAAGATGAAAAATGTATCTAATTTCCTTACTCAGAGTTGCTCTCTGCAGCGATCTGAATCACTCTTAAACTAAGACTCCTAGGTAGAAATATTTAGGCTATGATAGAAGCTCTCAGAGAGGACTGGGAATCTTTGTGTATACAGGCACAGGTGAATAAGAACAAAGCTGAAACTAAAGAGAACAGAGGAGCTGAGGTAAAGAGTGAAATGAACTGAAACTGAAGTGAACTGAAGGAATCCAATAGGGAATATTACAAAATGTACATAAAATGAACAAAGAACAGAATCCACTAATCCAAAGAGGACTAAAATATAGATGACCACCTAAGGATAAATAGCATAAAGGAATAACTAAAGAATACACAATCTAGAAAACTTAACAATTAGTGAAAATACTTACAAAAAAGAAAATCAAAACACAAACATCAAGGGACCGTGACAATAATTGTGCAACGCATTGTTCATAACCTAATGCCTAATCGTTGTAGTAAATCCAAAGACCGGTCGTTTTAAAGCCAATTCAAATTTTAAGAAAGCCGCACTGGCTAAATAAAAGCAGATGTACAGGTAAAGTTTGTTATAATTCCTCATCCATCCGCTTAGATTTTACACAATGTGGAGAGGCTGAAGTCTTCACAGTAGTTTCAACCAATGACAATTTGCTGGATTATATAATTTCTTTACTATATGTCTACATTTTTGTGTCTGTCAAATAAAAGAAATAAATTATGCCCAGAACAGATATATCAGTGTTTCTGTTTCAGTTTTACGGCAGACACATTTCTGTCTGAACTGGGACAAATGAGTCTTTATTGTGTGCACTGCAGTCAGATTTCAGGGGAATAATATGTTTTATTGTGTATAGTGCATTTTTATGTATAGCTTTGAGAGGAAACGAATAAAGAAAGACTGTCCGTCAATACCTAATACATCCCATTTCACTTTTATTTTCAACACTTCCTAGATTACAGTTTTGGAAGGAACTGAGTAACTGTGAGATATAAACCTCCAGGTTTTCTATTTTTGCTCCTATCCCTTCTCTTCACCTGTCTACAGCAGCCACAAAAAAAATGTGAACATGGAAAAAGATAATGAATCATTTTTATAGGAAGCTACCCCTATAGTGAACAGCACTGCAGAGAATGATGAAAACAAAAGCAATAAATCAAGGCAAATGCTCAAGTCAGAAGCAATACTGCTGCAAAAATATTCTAAAGTCATCTAATATACCCCTGATTACTGAAACTGATTATTTCCCGCTACTCCAACATTCATAACATCACAAAAATCGATGTTTAGTAAGAATTTGAAATTACTTTATCATCCATTTCCACAAATTCAGTCTAATTAAGTTGTGCAGCTTTTTTTCTTTTCTTTCAACATTTTTTCCCTCTTGCTTTAAACTTCACCAATATTCAAATTGCATTCCTGTTCTGTGGAGAGCGTGATTTTTCGCAGAGCGCAGGTATGAATATTAAAATCATCAAAGGCTGGCGGCGATGGTGGATTGTAAACACATCTGTCACCGCTGTTTAATTGGTAAACAAGTCTGACCGCTTTCTGTTTGTTTGTAAACATCCATGTTCCTGCATGATATGAAAGGTCATTAAAACCAGCCTGTTTACCCCCGTCTGCTCTATCCGAACTGTCTGCACCTCTGCCTGGACATGTTTCATTTACATTTAAATCGGAGCCCTGCTGAGGATGTCCTTTCACTGTAACGTGCAAGGGAGCTAAGTTCGTTTTCTGAAATCATAACCACCGTGAGTCCAAAGTCAGTTGACCTTTAG
Organism: Fundulus heteroclitus; assembly: GCF_011125445.2. Lineage (NCBI taxonomy): Eukaryota > Metazoa > Chordata > Actinopteri > Cyprinodontiformes > Fundulidae > Fundulus > Fundulus heteroclitus. The sequence continues at coordinate 23,682,761 of NC_046363.1, read as the reverse complement.
AGATACGCAGGGGAACGAAAATGGGGGAAGAAAAAAAACTGTGAAGATGAAGTGGAAGAGGACAGACGGCTGTGATTGAACAGAGTGAACGGAATGAGAGGATCTTCAAGGAGAGGTCGTTTCCTTCTGGTGACAGGAATTGTTTCTTTTTTTTTTTTACAAGCCCTGCTGGTGGCTGCCTTGCTCAAATAATGGATAAAGGTACAGCAACTTTGTGGGAATCACAGTACAGACACTTCTATTTCTCTCCAGCCTGATTTGTATGACTGGGAACCGGCAGTGAATCAGGGCCAGACTGAGCCTCTGTATCAGACAGAATTTCACAACAAGTTTGTTGGTTAGTTTGAGATTTTGGAAAACTTTTTTTTTCTTGTAGGTGTTCGCTACTTAATAAAATAAGTCAGGAAAGTCAGTGGCAAACAATCAACGAAATGCAGAAGTGTAATCACGGAAAATTTGTTTCTGTGTTATTGTTTCTGAGCTCTCTACACTAGCATTGTTTTGTTATTGGGAAAACAATCACATTTAAAAGAACTAACCAATCACATACTTCAGTGTGCAGTGTCTAAGCAGAATTTCTGCCACCTGGGATGTCCGGCATCTTTGATAGCAAATGGTGCCTCAAAGTCATTTTAAAGTCGTGCATTAATCCATTTATAATCACATCTTAGCCTTCTGAATTGTAGTTGAATCGATTTGTCAAGTTCCCAAAGATGCTTAGGGATTTCAGGGTGATGTTTAGTGTTGGTTGTAAGCTAGAAAGTTAGGTTTTGCTCTCATCTGTTGAGAGCCCATTATCTTACAATGGGTTGTGGCAAACAGGACTTCTTATAGTTTTCATTATATTGTGTCTTGCAAGACTAAATTCTTTGCATATTTGTTTGAAATAAACTGTTTAATTGAAAAAAAACTAAATCATGCCTACCAGTCCGCTTTACTGGCCTTTCAACCTCAAAGCTTGTGTGACGTAAATGTTGTAATCTCAATCTGCCCACTTGACTGTAACTACTAGACAGTAATACATAAAGAAAACGACGGGCCAGAATGAGCAGCAGCAGAAAAGTAACAATGACGCTTGCTTTTTAAAAGAATTCGGAAAGAGGAGATCTGGTAGTTTCTCAGTTTTCATTTTATTTATTTATTTAGTGGCGTACTAGTTTGAGTGGTTCAAATACATGGGCATTAAATGTTCAGGTCTTAACAGTTGTCATGTCAAGAGAGTCTTCCTACAGACTCTTGGACATTTGTAGCTCTTCAATAGCTCCTCTGATAGATAAGCTCCTTGCTTATCTATCAGAATTGTGAATTTGAATTCACAATGTGATAAACCAACCATTTTTTCTCTTCTTTGATGAGTAATGATTTGGAGCTACTATTTGCCAATAACCTTTCACCAAATTAACACAATATTTTGGTAGAGCTGTTCTACGTACTCTTTTGTTGAAAACCGTTAAATATAAAGTTGAACATCATATTTAAAAAAAAAAATCAAAACTAATATTTGGATCCTGGATATACTATTTATTTACAGGTTAACAACTGGACAAAAAATACTGAGCTCATTTTGGATTAGAGCTTTCTTCTGTTGACGCTGATGATGTGTGGACCAGCAGTCAGCTTGAAAACGACAAGACTTTGAGTCTCCCGGCTGTTTAACTTAAGCAGAAGAAAAATGTTAAAACACATTTCTTGGAGATAGAATTTTAACAAATTCATTCAAAAGGAACGAAAGATGGACATCAACAGGAAAGAAAACTGTTCATTTTTTATTTTTACCCTACTTTCTATCTATAATGAAACACTTGTAGAACAATATTAAAGAACTGTCAGTGAATTTGTGATCAGATTGGCGTTTTGTGTGATGTTTGATTTAAACAGGAGAAACTTTAAGTTTTTAATGTGTTTAATTGTGCTGTAAGATTCTAGAAATATGAGAAGGCTGAGGGGTTGTGCTGTCAATTAACCACATATCCTATGTCAATCTTTCATTAGCCTAGAGTTCAGCTCTTCAAGTGTTGGCTTACTTAAAACATACAAAGACTGCCTTCTTAACCGTGACCTATTCAATCTGTTTCTTTGTTTTGCAGGTTAAAAGGGGCTTAAGTAAAAACAACCCAATTGAATATAAGCGTCATCTTACTGAAGCCCTTAGGTTAATTATAGAACAAATAGAAGCCAGTGCAGAGCAGCTTTGAGGAAGGGTTGAAGTAACATAATGTGGACCAACCAGTGAGATTATTTTACACATATGCAGTAAAATGATTTTCAAACTATGTAGAATAACGTAAGAATGTTGTAAAGTGACATCAAGTCCAACACGCTGCCTTTCAGAAGTAATAATACCTTGAACTTCATCTCATTCTGTCACATTATGCCAACAAATTGGAAGTGTGTTTTTTTTCTTCTTTGTTTGTGGCTTCAAAAATGTTTTACAAACAAACATCTAAAAATGTGGCATGTATTTGTATACCCCATTTTATCTGGTACCCCTAAACACCATCACTTGCAACTAATTCCCTTTAAAAGTCACCTTGTTGGCAGACAAAGTCCCCCTGTGTATAATTTTGTGTCACTGTAAATCCATCTGTTCTGTGGCAGTTTGTTTGAGGTTTGTTAGAAGAAAAAAAACAGCATAATGAGCACCAAGGAAAACAGCAGACAGGTAGGCGTACTGTAATGGAGAAGTTTAAATCACGATTTGGTCATAGAACAACATGCCAACCGTTGAACATCTCCCAGAGTTTAATGTATCTTCTCAAAATGGAAAAGGCTGGGCTAAAATACCAATAGAAAATGCAAAAGCTGGCCAGCAGTTATAAGAAGGATGTGATTGCTGCACTGGCAAACATCTTGGTTATATGTTAAAAATGTCTATTTTTTTCTATGTCTAAATCTGCCAGGGATATGAACAATTAGGGCTTAAATGTGTGTGTGGATAAAAAGAGTGCACATCAGCCAGGACATGCCATTCCCACAATGGTACTTGGTAGTTTTGCTGCCAAATGGATGCAGGAACAGTGAAGCTGAAATAGAGAGGATGGGAAGCTTGATAACACAGGGATACACCTGAACAAAACTTCTTAAAGTTTGCAAACGACTTGAGACTGGAGTGGAGGTTTGCTTTCCAGCAGGACAGTGACACATAACATACAATTAGAGCTAAAATAGATCATTGAAGGGCGTAGTGATAGCCCTAAATGCAATTGAGAATTTGTTGACAATCAATCTTCACACACGATTGCCATCTAATCTGACCAAGCTTGACCTTTTGACACAGAAGTGAGAGAAGCAATTGTCTTTAGATTTCCAAAGCTGGTAGAAAATCACCCAAAAAGACTTTTGGGCATAATTGTACTGGAACATGGCTCTACAAGGTGTTGCCTTGTGGAGATATGAATACAGATGCACACCACACTTCTCAGATTTTTATATGCAAACGCTTTGAAAAGTGTCTTATTTGCTTCCAATTCAGTTATGCATTTGTGTATTTAAATATATGTATAAAATATTATTAGATTGTAGTTGTGAAAGTTAAAGCACTGGAAAAACTCAATTATCTGATTTGAAGCTGTTTAGATTTCTGACCTGAACAGTTACTTTATTCTCAGACAATCACAGAACATAAATCTCTCGTGAAAATATTCAAATGATTACACTGATCCCGATTGATCATCCACTGCAATAAGTAGATATAGCTGAACTGATCAGAGAAAGACCATTTTGGGGTGGAGGAGAAGGGTTTTGAGAAGAGGGATTCCTGGTCAATCAAAGACTTGTATATAATGCCAAGTCATAGCAGAAGTTACCTCATGAAACCATAAAGAAAAAATAATATTACTCAAACTTTTTAGACATTGTCTTTTAAAACAAATCCAGAATTTTTTTGGGGGGGTTTCTAATTGTATTAAACAAGATACATGGATGGATTAGGAAGTGTTATGATTGTGGCCTGTCTGCATGCATCCACACCTCTCCAGCCAGCTCCACACGGACTGCGTTCCATGTCCACTCCATCATCCAATGCTAAACATGCCGTGCGGCAATCCACACTGGATGATCCATTCATGCTTCGAGTGCCATGGATCCAGTGGGAGTTATCACAATGACCAGAATGGTTTCGATTTGCAACAAAGCAAAAATGAACGGATGGCTGATGATGTGTGAATGAGGGCTCCTGCTCCATACTTTGTAAGCTTCATTCAGCGCACCTGCGAGGAGCCTATTGCAGCACTACAATCAAGTTTATTGCACACTCCAGTTCTCAGCCCATCTAAAGCTTCTGCAGACAGACAGACAGATAGAGCTAGACCATTTAATTCACATCCCATCGCACCTTCAAGCAAATACCCCTCCTCAGACACACAAACAAAATCACAAACACCCCTTTTGACAATCAAATAGACCACCAGTCTATATCATAGACCATTTTAGCCCAAGTGTGTGGTGTGTTAACGATTACAATGATGAGGGATGTCATGAATTGTATAACATTTGTATTCCATTAAGAAGAAGCCAAATAAACTTACCTGCACAGGTGTTACAGATGCTGGTATTGGGTTTGAAAATTCAATTGTTGGCCCCTTACCACAGACGAAGTGTAGAAAGCATATGTAGGTATCTTTGGGCACGTTTTCCACAGTAAAGCTTTCCTGCTTACAAGCTCATATCAAGTGTTGACATTACTCAGCATTCCTTCAGGGTCTAAAAAAAGACCATGTGGTCATGATCACTATATTGCAAGTTAGCCCGGCAGACACCAAAGCAGCAGTGTTTTGTTGTTACAATCTTTGTGTTGAGAAGATATTTAGGACAGATCTGTTCACTATTTGACTTGTACAAATAAACTATACAAGTTTTACCATTTTGTCTGAATCAAAAATGGTGGTAGTGCATGCGCTTTGTGCTATGTTAACTTTAGCATTTTGACATAATTTGCAATCAATGCCATTGCAGGGACTCTGTTAAGGTGTTTCAGGCAGCTGATTCGATACCTCCTGTGTGCCTCCCTTTTGAGATGGTTCACCTATTTTCCAATGGAAAACAGACCCTGAACATGGTGGCAGGACTACATATCTATTCTACCTGGGAATGCCTTGGGATACCCCAGAGTGAGCTGAAGAGTGTTGCTGGTGAGATGGATGTGTGGATTTCCTCTTGGACCTGTCACTTATTCAACCCAAACTTGGATAAGCAGAAGACAGCGGACAAATAGATGGATGGATCAACACAACGGTTTTCTGCAGTTAATAAACATGCAGTGGAAATATTTTCAAAAATTATTTTACGCGGTGAATGTTAGAGTTGCCACAAATACTCTGATTCAGGTCACTTGTCTTTCAGAGCTCTGCTGTCTCTCTGAACTGATTATAAAAACCCTCCTGGAATAGACAGGAAAATGCTGTGAACCTGAAAAGTTCAGTTCACTTGCTGCATTGATCATAATATCCTTTTTACTTTTAGATATGTACATCCTTGAACTGCTTTTTTTATTGTATGTAGTCCAGCTGTTTTCAGATAATGAAGTTTAAATGTTTGGTTGTATGTGTGTGCACATCCATCTAATGGGGTCTGTATGTAATTTTTAAAAGGGGACAGAAGCAAAAACTATGTGTGCTTGAGTGTTTTACTGTGTACACACAACCAAAGTGGCAGCATGTTTTATAAGCGGATGGATGCATTGCTTCAGTTTTTGTGTGAGTCAGTATATATATATGTGTGTTTGTGTGTCAGAATGGCAATGATCCATTGACCTGACAGCTCTTCCTGGGGGAGCGCACACATCCCTGTTATTACTGCAGTAGCCATCGCTGATTGACTGCTTTCAGCACTGCTAAGGAGATGCCAGTCAGTCACACCGTCGATTTCAAACAAAAGTCAACACATTTGAGAGGTGCTGACAAGTCCCACTGATCATTATGGATTATGAAGTACATTTAATTGTATTGCTTTGACTCCACAACTGGGCCAAATGTTACAATGACCTACCCGTAGAATCCCAGAAACACTCCCGATAAATCAGCAGCAAATTGGATTGGTCGGTAATTGTCAGGTTGAAAACTGGAAAAGATAAAAATGTAAAAGAAAGAAAAACAAAAGAAAAACTGCCTAAAAGTCCTTCAATTTTTTGGGGGGGCAAAAACACACTCACCAAAAGAAAGCTACCTCAATGCACCATTTGTGACTTTGATAAAAAAAAAAAAAAAACCTCTTATAACCTTTGGGACACATGCTTTTTTGCATATTGAAATTCATTTTCTGTTTGAATTTTTGGGCTTTCTGTTGGATCCACTATGTTTATCAAAGAATCTGTAGCACATTCAAGTGTTATAGTCTTCAGAAAAAGAACTAACAGTTGTTCCGTTTACATGGACAAAAGTGATTGGACTAAAGGGCCAATCGACCACTTGAGCAGCTGAACTCAACAGTGATCGACGGGAACTACGTCATGTTTGCATGTATGAAGGTAACTCAATTTCTGTTCATAATTATGTTGTATTGGCTAATGGTTAAATTAAATCATAATGCTTGATGCTAGTTTGGCTGTGTTTTATGTGTACTGGATGTGTGTGTTACATTTTCCACAGGATTTCTTAGGTAATGTACAGAATTTCACTGTAAATCAATGCCATGGATAGCTCGATGGCAGCATGAAAACATCTACATTCACATCTACTGTAGTATGCAGTATCTCTTTTAAGTTGGTAATTTATATTTTAAGTTGAATATAAGTTGGGTATTTAAACTTGGCTTTTAATATCAATTTGTACGTGGTTACTTTAAAATAGCTTCACTGACATGATGTATATCAAGAGATATTCAAAAGAAATTATTGGTTCTCACACCAGGAGTGTGAAATGTCCCCAAAGTGGGTACAAAATGATGCACGATGGTGTATAAAAACTTTAACAATGTGAGGTGGTGAATGGGGGAAAAGACCAGTATCCACCACGAATGCTTCTGTGAATGTATAAACATACACATTTTTAACCAGGACACTATCTCAGACTCCTTCTGATGTGTATTTCTAAAGGCATAGTACATTCTGAGCAAACATCATAAATTGTTCCTGAGGTCATAAGCAGAGAGGAGAATTTACCTCTTTCATTCAAAGAAAAGAGCTTTTGAGGCAAATGTTACCATCAAACAACTAAGTCAACAATATTAACCAAAACAAACCAAGAAATAAATATATTCAGTTTGAAAAAAATGTAATTGTAGATGTAACTTGAGCTTGAGGGGACAAATAAATATTGCGTCTCCTATCGGACACAAGAACAATTCTGGTGTTTCAGTTTATTTCTTCAGAATGTTCTGATCAACAACTTATGACACAGGTTATTAAGCACAGAAACTTCAGTATTACACACACACACACACACACACACACACATACACAGTATTGTTGAACCTTAGAACTCCAGCCTTGTAAAGGATTGTTCTGCTCAGCACCTTCACATCTGATTAATTGACTTGTCAGCACGGTATTTTTATCCTGCTCCCTTGTGTGTGTGCGCGTGTGTGTGAGAGAGAGAGAAAGAGAGAGAGAGAAGGCATCTATATGTGTTAACGTATACGTGTCTGCGTGTAGGAATGTGGGGTGTTTGCAATCCTTCCCAGTGTCCTCCATGCACTGGTTTTAGTCCCATGGCTCTATGACAAACACACCTATAGAAAGATCTGTGAGTGCATGTTAGTGTTGACTCACGAGCCTTTTGTGTATGTTTGTAGTGAGGAAGATAAGGATATAATTTGCTGATACTCTCTTTTTATTAGTTTTATTTTTCTTTTAACCCAAATTAAGCAATTGAGCTACTCCCTGGTCACTTTTTTTCTAAAATGTGTATCTGTATTGCCTATGTCTATATGTCTTTGGGGCATAAATACATTTATGTAAATATCTTCACTTTATGCTTAAGAGGTGATGAGAAGCGGACCTCTAAAATGACTTTAATTAGTTGCTTGAGGAGGACTTTATAAGTGTCAGGAAACGATAAGTAAATCTGATCTGTGAAATACCAATAGTATGTGAGGAAGATTTAATGACTTGAAAAGGGTTCAGGGAAAAAAAGTCATTTAAGACATATTTTTGAAAAGAATCATGCAAATAACCTAAATGTTATAGAACCAAAAATTATTTACACTTACAAAACCCTAACAATAATTCTAAGAATGTAAGTATAATATTTCATTTCAACACACCAGACATGAATTTGTGTTTCCAGATTGAAATACACATTTTACCCTATATAGCTATTAATATTTCTAACAATATATTAAGGTTATAATGAAATGCAATTACAGTATTAAAGCTCTCAAAACAAATTCAGCTATTTTCAGTTCTGCTGATTTTAGGGAGCTTACCATAGGTGCTCAATTTGACCCTATAACTGTCTTCTATATTCCTTTTGAAATGTATGTAGACAAATAAACCCCTAACCCTTCATAAGAATGTTGAGTATGTAGCCTCAAACTTCTCAATAGTCTCCAAAGAAAACTGAGTGCAAACAAGTCCGACACAACATGTGGACTAAGCTTTAGAGTGTACAGATAAAGTGGTGGGATTTATCTTTTAACTACGACCACTTTGCATCTAATGTCCTGAGCTCGTAAAGATTATTAAAGATTTGGGTATAATATTAATAATAATTTGGGTTTTTTAAGAACTAGACAAATGTTGACTGTAAAGTTTAATTAAAACTGAACCACAGCTTAATGCTGAAGTGTTGTCTTTGGCTCATTGTGCATTCACTGATAAACAAAAAAGAATTTCCAACTATGAGTGAGAAAGAAAAATAATGGTATAATCAAATTTGTTTAGTACTAATTGAGTATTTTAGCAAAATGTATTGCAAGTAAGAAAAACCAATGATAATCAAATAAAAATTGTCATTATCTGGTCTGTCTGTTGTCTTCATCCTGACACTCTTTTCAGGCTTCATTGTAATCAGATTCATACACCACACCTGTGAGTCTCCCTCACTGCTCAGCTGCAATTAAGCTCATTCATCACACTTGTTGACTAGTCTGTAAAAATTCACTGCAGACAATGAAATGGCAGATAAGGTTGCAAAGGAGGCTACAATTAGAGAAAACATAGATATCTTAATTAAAGTTAGTAAGATGGAAGTAAAGAGCGTTATTAAACAGAAGATGAAGGAAAGGTGGCAAAAGCAATGGGAGGAAGAGAGGAAAGGACGGTGGCTGTACATGATTCAGAGGAGAGTGGGAGAAATGAGTTGTGCAGGGAGGAGCAGAAGGGAAGAAACAATCATATCAAGACTTAGATTTGGGCACACAGGATTAAATGAACATTATTCAAAATAGGGAAGCATAACACTGGAAGATGTGAGTATTGTGGGGAACAAGAAACAGTTGAGCATATTATGATATACTGTAAGAAATATGAAGAAGAAAGAAGGGAAATGGTTAAAAATTTAAAAAGGAAAAGAATAAAATTTGATTTAATAGAAATGCTTAGAAGTAATTCAAGAGATGAGTGTTATGGGATTATGTTTCATTATCTTAGATTAAGTAATTTAATTGATAGGATTTAATTTTTTATTTTTTTTATTTATTTATTTTTTTTTTGGGTGTTTGTTTTGTTATGGTTGTTTGGTTTAATTTATAAGTCATTCTGATCCACACTCCAAACCAGTTGGTGGCGGTAATGCACCGTTTCGTTGCGTGCCAACCGGCAGAAAAAAAACCATAAAGAAGAAGAAGAAGACAGCACCAGATTATTGAAGGCTTATGCGAGTAGATGTCCAGCATTCCTTTCATTTCTGTTTACCATGTCATGGAGCTTGATTTCGTTTCCTGGATTTCCATGCCTTGTCCTTGTCAAACATGTACAAAGACTTGACCTGGATTGGACCACAACTTTGCCTAAATCCTGCATTCCTGCCCTATATTCTCCATGACCCAAGGCTATTGCCCAGATTCTGAACAAGCTTCTGCTATTCTGTTTGATACCACTGCAGTGACTGACCCCTGATTCACACAGACTCCATCATCCATGTGTTTTTCTGCACTGCAAATAGAAGCGTTTCTAGATGATGGGGTAATTCCCACTCCAAGGTTCTGCAACGTGAGAGACAGCCCTCCTCCATAAGTCATCAGAAATACAGATCAAGTCTATTTTTGATGGATGACGGAGAAAAGGGCGTAAATTTCTAAAAAAAACAGATGAGCCAGACAGGAAGACAGACACAGGAAGAGTAAAGTGGATCCAGAAAATTTCTAAATAAGAGGGGAAGATGTCTGAATGCATGAATGTATGCTACACGCATTTAGTATGGATTGCTGCAATAGATGACAGAGCAAACACAGAACATGGTCAATGTGAAGCCAGCCTAAGCCAGCTCTCCACACTACCATGTCAGCTTGCACCTGCAGAGGATCTGTGACTTTCACCTTATCTTTATAATAAAACCCTTAAAACACAAAACAACGTGCGGCTTGAAATTCATGTCCCTTGCCTACCCAGGTTCATCACAGAAAAAAAAAATTTGCACGTTATACGAACAGTGGATGCTGTCTGGAAATTAGATGTAAATAAAGTTGTTTCCTATGATGGGTTGAAGTGTCAATTTTTCTTGGAAATCTGATCGTCATGAAATAGTTCATACTGATAATGGGCTGTTTTTAGTTTTTAAGTTGATTTCATGATCTACGGATGTTTGTGTTTAGTTAGTTATTAGTAAGGTCTTGCCATATTCCTTTTTATATTGTCATTTAAGGACTTTCTATATCAGTTTGTTTATTTTTGTTAAATACCTCTGTTTATTTAGATTTATTTTCTTGTTGGTGTTGGACTTTCCCCCTTTTTTATATGTATATCCTTATGCATCTAGATTCAGCTCTATGTGTTATCTGTAATAATTAGTCTCATAGGCTACGTTCACAGTGCAGGAAAATGTGACCCAAATCCGATCTTTTTGCCCATATGCAACCCATATATGTCTTTTTTATAGCAGTGTGAACGGCCAAATTCCGATCTCTTCACCCAAAAAAATAATCTGATTTCTGTCACTTCCATATGTGATACTAATTTGGATACAAAAGTGTTTGCAGTCTGAACGGTAATGTCACATTTTATCCATCTTTTACGTCACTCTCCTGGCTCCAACTACACATCCACACACAGCAGTAGCAGTTAGCGTTCCACAAAAGACCGTTGTTAATAGCTGTGCTGCTTCCTTCTTACCCTACTTTGTCTTGCTATGATGTGGTATTAATATTTTTCAGCTCCCATTGCTCAACAGCTTTCTAATAATAACAAGGGGGAGACCAACCAGTATCACGTTTTTTTATTTGTTCATTTTTTTTATTTATTTTTTTACGAAACATTTACCTTCACCATTACTTCCGTAAAATAATGCACTGCTTTATGATATCTCTTTCTCTTATCTGCACTTGAGGGTCACCTTGCAGTCTTGAACTCTTCAGAGAAAAATCTGATTTCAGCAAAAATTTGGAATTGAGCATCAGGACCTGCAGCGTAAACGTAGCAACACGCAATACTTTCCCACAGCTGGTCTCCACCCCTGCCTCAGTGTTAAGGTTCCCTTTTTATTTTTTTTGCCAGATTCTTCCCCTCTGCTTTACATGTCCTGCTTTCCTCAAGTAAAAACCTGTAAGTTTTCATTGTATTTTTTAACTAAAGACTCAGCTCATCTCCACCACTGTCAGTTTCTGCATTCCTCTTCCAAAGCACAACAGTTGGTAGTAAGTTCAAGCATCTATACCTTATCACTAATTCAGTGGTTCCTGAAATTTGGTTTATATCTTTTTTGGCGTCAAGAATCAACCCACCTCAGATATTAAACGACACTGTTACAATCTACTGTATGAGAGTTTGAGGTTAGGTTTTTATTTCTAATTGTGTTCTCCTCTTTTCCTAGTTTTTTTAATTTGTGTCCTAACATATTCAGTTCATTTCTCTGTGTTCATTATTGTTAGTACAGTGTTTCCATTTACTTTCTTACTGTATACTTGAGTTCTGTGTGGTACTTTTCAATGTATTTCTCTCAGTTCAGTGTTAATTTTTTCACCTTTGTTAAAGTTTCTTTGTGTCTAAGTTCAGCTCCATTTGTGTTAATTAGTCTCGTTCCCTTGGTCTTCCTGCTTTCTTCTGCCTCAGTTGCTCCACATTATCCCCTGAATAAGTCATGTTCATTCAGTTTTCATTCTCTACTTTTCCCTCAGTATATAAACTCATTGGTTCCCATTGTTCTCAACTAGATATTTCCATTCACAGTTGTTTCTCTCACCCCGATCCTATGTACTATTATCTTCATATCAACATCGTAAGTCCTTACAGGGGTTGGACAATGAAACTGAAACACCTGGTTTTAGACCATAATAATTTATTAGTATGGTGTAGGGCCTCCTTTTGCGGCCAATACAGCGTCAATTCGTCTTGGGCATGACATATACAAGTCCTGTACAGTGGTCAGAGGGATTTTAAGCCATTCTTCTTGCAGGATAGTGGCCAGGTCACGATGTGATGCTGGTGGAGGAAAATGTTTCCTGACTCGCTCCTCCAAAACACCCCAAAGTGGCTCAATAATATTTAGATCTGGTGACTGTGTAGGCCATGTGAGATGTTCAATTTCACTTTCATGTTCATCAAACCAATCTTTCACCGGTCTTGCTAAGTGTATTGGTGCATTGTCATCCTGATACACGGCACCTCCTTCAGGATACAATGTTTGAACCATTGGATGCACATGGTCCTCCAGAATGGTTCGGTGACGCGCCCATCTAGCACAAGTATGGGGCCAAGGGAATGCCATGATATGGCAGCCCAAACCATCACTGATCCACCCCCATGCTTCACTCTGGGCATGCAACAGTCTGGGTGGTACGCTTCTTTGGGGCTTCTCCACACCGTAACTCTCCCAGATGTGGGGAAAACAGTAAAGGTGGACAATACATCAGAGAACAATACATGTTTCAAATTGTCCACAGCCCAAGATTTGCGCTCCTTGCACCATTGAAACCGACGTTTGGCATTGGCATGAGTGACCAAAGGTTTGGCTATAGCAGCCCAGCCGTGGATATTGACCCTGTGGAGCTCCCGACGGACAGTTTTGGTGGAAACAGGAGAGTTGAGGTGCACATTTAATTCTGCCATGATTTGGGGAGCCGTGGTTTTGTTTTTTGGATACAATCCGGGTTAGCACCCGAACATCTCTTTCAGACAGCTTCCTCTTGCATCCACAGTTAATCCTGTTGGATGTGGTTCGTCCTTCTTGGTGGTATGCTGACATTACCCTGGATACTGTGGCTCTTGATACATCACAAAGACTTGCTGTCTTGGTCACAGATGCGCCAGCAAGACGTGCACCAACAATTTGTCCTCTTTTGAACTCTGGTATGTCACCCATAATGTTGTGTGCATTGCAATATTTTGAGCAAAACTGTGCTCTTACACTGCTAATTGGACCTTCACAGTCTGCTCTTATTGGTTCAATGTGCAATTAATTAAGATTGGCCACCAGGCTGGTCCAATTTAGCCATGGAACCTCCCACACTAAAATGAGAGGTGTTTCAGTTTCATTGTCCCACCCCTGTAGATTTTCATTATTAAATACTCTTCACTTCACCTCTGGTTCTGCCTGCATGTGGGACCAAATGAGAAACCAAACATGATATAGATAACAAAAATGATCATGGTCAGATATTTTTGTGGCTTATTAACAAATAGTTTTAAGCTACAGGTTGGTTGTGATGTGCCTTTGCTCTGTAAAAATGCTTGCATATGTAAGTAATAGTCAAGGTTGCAAGTAACTTCTAATGTCTTTATGCATGCTTGAACTTGATGAAGTTGGAAAATGTGCTATATATTGATTAAATGTCTTCATGGCTTATATTCAAGATCTCTAAAGTTCTCTATTTTACTCTAAAGAAAATCCCCACAATATTTTTTTTTCTATTGACAACAACAAATCTGAAGCAAAAAAAAAAAAAAAATGCATTTTCTCGCCTGGTTGTGCATAGTAATTCTGCTTTAGACTAAACTAGTACTTTGAAGTGACTTGATATTTTTTTTCCCTCTTTTTGCTGAGCCACAGATGGTAGGGGCAGAATCTGGCATAAAGAGGATGAGATCATTGATCCATTCAGCCTTGTGTCAACAGTCCATGCTGTTGAGGATAGAATGGTCTGGGTTGGTCTGAGGATTTCCTTGGCATACCTAATTTTAGTTGTGTAATGTTTCATGTTTGGCAAAATCTACAGTGAAAATGGTTATGGCAAAAATGAGTTTACTGGATGTGACTGGCCTTCCCTAGTCTTTGAATATTAATCCAGTTTCGGTAGAGTGGAAGACTTATAGAATCAAGTGTTGAAGCTAAATCTGGAAGGATAATGTGACAAGCATCACTTTAACAAAGAGCAAATCCTCAAATACTTTATTGTCCATGAGGTCTCTGCGTGTGGGGCCTGTGGGGCCTGGCCCCACCAGATGTTGCTGTGGAGCTCTATGTTCTCAATAATCAGTGGAACATGAGTAATATTGTAAAAAGACCGATTCCCTTACCAACAAAATTCTGTTATAAGCATTTGTATATGTGTATATATATTGACAAGCTCAGTTAGGCTAAATCCTCTTGAGGTGCCTTGATATGGGGCTGGCCCACCAACTAATGAATATCTGAAATCGCTGAGCGCATGCCCAAGACACTATCGGTAGGCAGCCGTGGGGGATAAATCCTATGGCCTCAAGCTCGGATCATCCAATAAAAATACTGGATTTGCACACGTTACATTTACGTTTTGTGTGCAACTATCTAGTGTTGGTTGTCCTTGCTGGCTCACTGAAGGATTGGTGTGAATCCTTTCTGTTCAATAAATAAACAATGTGAGTGAGCCTTTATTTATAGTTTTATGTATAAAACTTTTATTACATTTAGCCCATTTTAAACAACATTTCTAGTGTGGTGGTTTTTTCAATTTTATTTATATAGCGCCAATTCATGAAACATGTCATCTCAAGGCACTTTACAAAGTCAAATTCAATCATATTATATAGATTGGGTCAGATTATACAGATTGGTCAAAAATTTCCTATATAAGGGAACTCAGTTGATTTCATCCAAGTCCCGACAAACAGCATTCACTCCTGGAGAAGTGTAGAGCCACAGGGAGAATTGTCTGCATTGTCCATGGCTTTGCAGCAATCACTCATATGTAATGACTGGGATCTGGAGCCCGAATTCAAACCGCACACAGAGCTGAAGATTTAGGAGCTTTTATTGCCACATAGAAGGTTGGATGGATCAGGACCGGGCTGAAGAAGACTGGAGATGGCGGAGATGAAGCGGGCAGATGGGACGCAGGAGCACTGACAGAATGAGCCTGATGAGCTCCGGAGCTGGGTCCAAAGCGTGCTGACGAAGTGGGACAGGTAGTGCGTCGGAGCAGGGACCAGGATGTGAAGTAGAACTGTGGCTGTGGTGCATCAGAGTGAAAGCCAGGACGTGCTGGCGGATCGAGACAGGAGGGGAGACTGGAACACAAAGTAGAGAGGTGAGTGGGAGGCAATATCCACTAACCTGGGATGGCGTGAGGTGTGGGGTAGCAGACTGGTTGGCGAGGAGTGCAAATGCTGGAGAGTGTAAGGGAAGCTGGGCGTCTGGTGATTGAGGGAGTGCAGAATCTTGGAGATCAGGCAAACCAGCCAAGACAAACTGAAAGAGGAGTGCTTATATAGGGATTGGCTGACAGGAGTAATTAGAGCAGGGAATTACTTGCAGGTGATGGCAATCAGTGTGGAGGAGTTGATCAGGCGAGTGACAGCTAGAACCATTACATCATACTGAGCAAGCATGAAGGTTTATGCCAATTTATCGGTTTCATTTAAAATTGATCAAAGTCAGGTTGTATGCATCACAGAAAAAATCAGTTGCTGCTAATGTTAATAGATGTTTTAGTTTTGTGCCCCACTTAACTTATACCAGAGTTTATTGTACAAAAGAAGAAAAAGTGGTACATGGAGTAAACCTATAAAGTGCTTTCTTAAAATACAGTTAAAATACTGAGCTTTTCCTTTTTATTTTATACAATTGGTGACAAGATTTTGGATGCTCTTTTATATCTGAGCCATACACAGCAATTAGCCTATTTCCCGGCAGATGATTTGACTCAGGTCATGATCCCCCTCTCCGACCATCTCAGTCATTGTATCCTTGGGCAAGACACTTCACCCGCATTGCCTGCTGGCAGTGGTCAGAGGGCCCAGTGGCACTGAAGTATAACAGCCTCACCTCTGTCAGTCTGCCTCAGGGCATCTGTGGCTACTAACATAGCTCACCACTGTGAGGGTGTGAATGGGTGTGTGAATAGGTAAATGGCTGACTGTAGTGTAAAGCACTTTGGGGTTTATAAAGCGCTATACAAGTTCGGCCCACGGGCTTTGAGTGTGACACATGTCACTCTGTTCTGTCTCTCTTGGAGGTCGGTCGTGTCTTTCAGCTCTCCGGAGCTCCTTATCTGCTCTGCCCTACCCTGCCCCCCTCTCTCCTATTTGCTTCGTCTTGTCTTTTTGAGCACTTTGTTCATAATACCCAAACTCTGAAAAATAATGGACCTGGTAAGCTGCTCTCTCAATGCTATTGATAAATCTTTTTCGACGGGTAGGCAACGAAAGGGGGACCCGTCCGGTCCTGATTTGACTCATTTTGTGGGATACACCCTATATTCTTGGATGGAAAACGTTGTCTTTCGACTTTGTCATTCCTTGATGTTTGAAACGTATGCATGTTTGGATTCAGGATACTTGGATTTCTACTTTTCGGATTTGGTGGATTTTTGATGTATCAGCAAATACAGCGGATGTCGGTAGCCATTTGGCCTTGATCAGTCTACCGGCTGCATATGACGCGCTCACTAAGGCGGTGAACGGACAGATCTGGAAGGTGAAGGAGCAGAGCCGAAAGCTGGCTGTGCTGGTACGCAGACTGGCTTCGGTGGTTGGACTCAAGGGTAGATGGGATAAAATTCTGGAAGTGAAGCGCGGAAAAGCCCAACAACTTGGAATATTGGATTCGCTATTTTGAGCCAGCAAAAGACTTAAAGCTGACAGAAAAGTCAGAGCAGCTTGTCTTATAAACAAATAAAGCAGGGTTTCCCGCAGCGCTATCGCCAACGTCACGCTACCGCCTCGCCAACATTCCAAAAAAAAACAAAACTAACTCGATATGCTTGCATGTTTATTTGACGTTAACACGCATGCATATAGTGAATGGCAGGGTCTGCGCAAAACTTGTTGTCTCCCCCCCGCTCCACGCAAAACTTGTCGTCCACCCCCCACCCCCACCTCACCGCCTCGCCTAAGCAAATTCCTGCGGGAAACACTGTAAAGTATTTGGGTATTGCCTTCCCTTATCAATGTAACCCCTGGGTTGTTATGGCTGAGACTGCTCAGAACTCTCCCCTTCACAGAGTAACGGCAGCGCCCAGTGGGCACCGTGTAAGGCGATTCCCTTGGCAGCATGGCCTCAGTAAATCGTCTCCCCCTGAAATGTTTGTGATGGCGTTTATACTGAAACAGCAATTTCCCTCTGGGATTATTAAAGTATGTGTGATTCTGATGTTTTTTTTTTTGTTTGTTTTTTCTTTCTTAACTTAAGACACAATGATTTTAAATGTTGATACAGCATTGTTTGATAAAGATCTTCTATAATGAAACTTTATTTTCGGGGTGTAGAACTCAATTAAAGTCAAGTCAAAGGTTATTTAGAAATGGTCAGATAGGACAGAGTTGTGAGCTGGCTGACGTCACTTCCTGTTTGCGGTAAGGCGTATTGTATCACTTCCTGTTTTCACTGCGTGAGCAACGGTTTGTTGCTCCAGATTCTCTCGCTTTTATCTTTAATCTCTTTGCTGTAACATCTGTTTCTAACACATAAGCACTTTTAAAACATTTTCTGTTGCTGCACATCACGCTTGGGAACTCCTCGTGTTTCACGGTTTGCTCTCTTGGCGTGGTAGAAGGGCGCTAGCCTAGCTTTAGCCTAGCCTAGCTTTAGCTCCACAATGGCTTCCTCTCCTACTATTACTTCAGCTTCTCCGTCTCTGACTAAGTCTCCCCTTATCTCCTGCTCTCTGTGTCAGATGTTTAGCTATTCCTCTGCCTCCTTTAGTGATAATGGTACTTGTAATAAATGTAGTGTTTTTGTAGCTTTGGAGGCGAGGGTGTCAGAATTAGAGTCCCGGCTCCGTGCTATGGAAAGACCAGCTGATAGCCGCCCCTCTGCTAGCGCGGAGCCACATAGACCTAGCGTTAGTTCACTTAGTGGTCCTCCAGAAGCACCCGAGCAGCCGGGTAAGCAGGCCGGCTGGGTGACAGTTCGTAGGAAGCATAGCTCTAGATTTCAGCCCCCAGTTCACCACCAACCCGTCTGCGTTTCAAACAAATTTTCCCCACTCAGCGACACACCCGCTGAGAAGCCGATCCTGGTTATTGGGAGCTCAATAGTCAGAAACGTGGCACTAGAGACACCAGGGACCATAGTTAAATGCCTGCCAGGGGCCAGAACGGGCGACAGAATCTTACCTAAAACTGCTGGCTAAGGATAAGCGTAAATACAGTAAGATTGTTATTCACGCTGGCGGTAATGACACCCGATCACGCCGATCGGAGGTCACTAAAGTTGGTGTTGCTTCGGTGTGTGAGTTTGCTAAAGCAATGTCGGAGTCCGTAATTTTCTCTGGTCCCCTGCCTGATTTGACCAGTGATGACATGTTTAGCCGCATGTCATCATTCAACCGCTGGTTGTCTAGGTGGTGTCCTGAAAACGACGTGGGCTACATTGATAACTGGAGAACTTTCTGGGGAAAACCTGGTCTGATCCGGAGAGACGGCATCCATCCTACTTTGGATGGTGCAGCTCTTCTTTCTAGAAATCTGGCCGGATTTATTAGTCCTCCTAATAGGCCGGTAGCTGTAATCTGTAGGGTTGCTCTAAATTGAGTTTCGTTCCTGTGACTCTGGAACTAAACTATTTCTGCACTTTTTCAATCATTAGTAGGGACTAAACTCATAATTAAAAGTTCTCCACGTGAAACCTGCACATTCATAAGTTACAAGGTGTTGAAAGAGCCAACTTTTAGAAAAACGTGACAAATCTGGGTTTTCCCTTAATTTTAAGTGCTTCCCATTTTTTTCAGAAGAGAAGAATGAAAACCAAGTTTCTTTTATCTGGTGTATCTAAATACTTTCTGCATATATTACAGGCTTTGAATAGCTCACTCAAATGACTTCTGAGTTAAAGTGATATGAAAACTGCATGTTTTCAAGAAATTAAGGCCTTAGGCTGAGCTGCACCCATGGCTTTTCATTTCACATTTAAAAGTAGGCCTACTGATATTTTACATCGAATCCAGTATTAAAATTGTTTATAAGGCACTTATTTACCATTCCAGCAATTATTAACTAAAATAGGAGATTAAATATGAGCCCCAACAACAATGACAGACACTTAGATGTACATATTTATCATTAGATTTTAATCATCGCATTTTAATTTCAGAGCACAGGTAACCAATTTATATTATGAAAAAGACAATATGGCAATATTGATGAAACTGATGGGTATCAAATTGAGTTTACTCTATTTCAGAGTCATCATCAGAGGCATCATTGTCAACTCAGACTTCTTTATCATTGTCACAATCAATACATTTGCACAAGTCAGTACATGCCAGTTTAACTTTTAGACAGGAGCATCTCCCAGCCTGACATTTGTTAGTTTTACAAGTACAATGCACAAATTCAAGAACGGAATCTGGTGTTGCCTGTTTAGTCATCCACTTTATACAGAGTTCTGCATTTATCATCTCCCAGCCATGATTGGTTGGTGATGGGGCTCCAATTGTAGCAGACAACGAAAGTCTGTGTAAGTCGCTTGGTAATTGGCACGTCTGAAGTGTAACTTCAATGCATCACTGATTGGTGGCATACTTGTTTCGCTTGGGTTAGTGCAGAAAATCCTGTACCTTGCTTCATCCACTCCACTACTCATTTACTGTCCATACATGGAACACACATACACTTCAAGATATTTGAAAGTGTCAAAATTTGGGTAAAAGTTCTCACCAAGCTTTGCAAATGCTGTGAGGAATGTTTCACTTTCCACAGCAGTCTTGAATGCTTTTGTTTTGCCTTTTCCATGAAAAGAGCTTGTGGAGTCACATCCAGTGAAAACATGGAAGCCAATGAGTGCATCACAATCAGCAGGTCCAAGAGATGATGCTATCTTCAGATCCGAGTCCTGTTCTTAACACCAGTGGCAAAGTACAATTGTTCACCAATCTGAGACTGTAACCCTACTGACATAACAGCTACATCAGTATCAGGACTTTTATTCACTATAGTCTCATACAGCTGATGCATGTCGAGCATGAAGCAAGAGCCGAGTGTCTGCCTCCTCATGCTCACAACAGAGCTCATCACTTATGGAGCGATATTTGTGGCTTCTGATTGAGCGAGCAGGAACCAATCAGAGAGCGCAGTGAGACAACACGTGCGCGCTCAAAACCGGTCTGGTGCGCACTCAACTCTGAAAAACTCTTCTCAATCCACCGTCCTCGCGCTCAGTTCCATCTCTGCTCGTGCGCTCAACCTGCGCATTCCACGTTCAACACCAGCTGTGCGCTCGCTCGACTGTTTCTCCGCTCGCTCAACTCTGTCTCTGCGCTCGCGACTTCAAAAACTGTCCCCTTCACCAGCCAATCACAGACAAGTTTCTTTCCATCCAATCACTGCAAAAACGGATCTAAAAATAGGTAAAATATTCTTAAAATGTGTGTTTTTGTCCAAGATTTGAGCAGGTAAATAAGATTATCTGCCAATGGAATGAGTATTTTGACCCCTAAAATAAGAGAATTAGATATACATCACTTGAAATAAGATGATGGAGATGATTTGTTCCTATTTTAAGTGCAAAAATCTTATTCTATTGGCAGATGATCTTATTTACCTGCTCAAATCAAGGAAAAATACGCAAATTTTAAGAACATTTGACTTATTTTTAGTTCCGTTTTTGCAGTGATCAGAGTATGGCTTGCAAACACTGCATTCAGATGGATTAAATCAAAATGCTGCAGCTTTTGGCAGAAATTACTAAACGTAATGGTGTTATTGAAGGAAAAAAAGAAAAATAAACAGTTTAATATTTTTGCCTAACATATTTAGTCTAAAATATTTCCTTGAGCTAATAAGTGAGGTGTGGAAATATTGTTGTCTCTTTTTTAAAGATTTTTTTTCAGGTTCTGGGGGGTAATGTAAAATTTTCTTTTGGTTTATGTTAAAGAAATTCCTACACTACATCCAGAATCAACATTTCATTACTCTACTGTAGGATTTTAATATAGACCCAAGGAAAGTCCTGAACTGAATGAGAAAGAGATCTATAGGATGAGATAAAGGTGAAGACGAGGAAACCATCAAAACTCGAATCAATTTGTCTTTGCAAATCATAAATTGTTAAATATTTTTCTTGGTACTCATATTTCTGCAGTTCCGGCTGGTTATATTGTGTTTTATAGTTATTATTATTATTATTATTATTATTATTATTATTATTTTATTTTTTATCTTAATTTTTTTTTATTGTTGAGTGTTTAGCCAAGTCATTTGGTTAGATGTTATCTCTTATCTGATGTATCTCTTATCTAAAGTGCTTTTCAAATAATGATGACAATGATGATGATTATGATCAGAAGAAATTTTTGCATCTCTTCTCCGAAGCTGGAAAGAAAAGAGACAAAATCATTTTTCACACCTCACTTAGTAACTCTTAGTAACTCAAATATTTTAGTCTAAATATTTTAGGCAAAAATATTAAACTGTTTATTTATTTTTATTTTTTACCTTCAATCCCACCATTATGTTTAGTAGTTTCTGCCAAAAGCTGCAGCATTTTGATTTAATCCATCTGATTGCAGTATTTGTGCTTGCGCGTGGAATGAGCAGGTCGAGCACGCGAGCACAGATGGAACTGAGCGCGAGGACGGTGGATTGAGAAGAGTTTTTCAGAGTTGAACTCGCGCCAGACCGGTTTTGAGCGCGCGCGCGTTGTCTCACTGCACGCTCGGATTGGTTCGAATCAGAAGGCACAAATATCGCTACATAATCACTGACACTGATATGTGAAGAACCTGCTGTTACTCTTATGAGGTGACACATTGATCCATGTGTCAAATAGACATCTATTGTTTTTTTCACACTTCTGAAGTCTCCCTCTGCCTAACCTGAGTACAGAAATTCTTCCAGTGCCTCCTTGTTGTCCCCACTAGTCCTTTGCTGCTTACTATGGATCTGAATCTTTTAAGAACCATCAGATGCTCTTCTCATTCTCTCAGTGTTTTTTGTACTGATGGCCGGATAACGGTCTGTAACATAATCCACTCTGCTGCAGCCCGACTTCTGTGCTTGTTGGATGACCTGGGTTAGTATCAGATCACCAAGCTCCCCAAAGGTTGCTGGGATATTTTGCAAACTCTGGATGAGTGCAATACCATCGATTATGAGATGTTTACCAGTGTTGACATTCGTAGAACTTCCTGGTTACTTATCAGTCTCTGTTTAACAACGGTTCTGCAAATCTCTTTGTAACCTTCAGACAATCTTCCATCTGGTGTCTGACTGGAATTAAAAAGTGAAATGAAATATGAGTAAATAGAGAGGCACAACAAAAACTCACATACGGCTGGCCATGTTATGTGCCAGTTATTTATCATCAGGGTAGGTCTACATCAAACGTAACAAATCCTAATTTCAAAACTTGTCAGTAACAATGAGAGAAATTTCATAAAATACCTTTCTGATTTAGATCTTGTCAAGAATTTGGTGCATGATCCATAGCAGGTTCTGTGGTAGTAGACCTCAAGAGCTACACAGTCCGTATCTCTTATGTGTACAAGCACACTCTCATCCTTCTTTGCTTCTGCTGCTTTTCGCAACAATCCTAGAAATATAAAATATTTATTATATGACACGTCAATATAAACCGCATCATGGTACATATTTACAAAAAAATCTATATCGTGGGGCATCATTCCAAGAAAATTGCATTTATCAACATAGCAGAGCCAAACAAACATAAACTTTATGATGACATTATTAAACCTTTTTCCTATAGGCCTAAATATGTTTCTATCCGCATGGCTAAAGATATAGACAAGTCATACATCCACTTAATTTAAGGAAAAATTTAACAATAAATTACAGAGAAAGTATTAACTTACCACCATCAACAGTCTCTGCCTTGACAAGTTTCACCCTCTGGCGAGAATTACTGACAGTCTCAAACTTCTCCCTTATTTTACATATAATGCAGACAGCTGGCAGCACATGTTTTCTTGGCTGGCTATGACCAGCTTTTGGATTGTCTTGTTGAGGAGGGGCAAATCCGATGGCGATCTCTTCTCTTGATCTCAGTCGTTTTTGGTGATTGGATATAGGGCAACTTATTAATGTCCTGTTCATCAGATACGGGCTCGTGCTTTCGTTTTTGGGCAGAATTTATTCGCTTCCTGTCGGTAAATCGGCGATAACAGGTCGGGTGGTAGCCAATGTGGCTTGGTATATCATCAAATTCGAAGGAGAGGAGGGGAAGCGCGTTATCGGCAATCGTCCGTTCATCGCCGGCTAAATCAGCCCAAACACGGCAAAAACTACGAAAAGTTTCCCACCTCGTTTGAGTAAATGGTTCTGTGTGTTCTCCGTCATTCCCGGCAACATGCAAAAGGCATTCACATTCCATAATTACAATGTTTCCGCTGGATTTTCTTTCTATCCCGAATAAACACATTTGTTTACTACGAGCGCCGCCATGTTGTTTGATGACGTCACGGCCTACTTAAGTCACCTGATTGGCTGAGCAGCGGCCGGTCGCGAACTAAATATTACGAAATTTTCTCGTCTTAAACCGGCTGTAACTTGCCTTGTGCGCGATTTTGTGTGGAGAACTTTTTATTCTAGGCATTTGAATATATGATCTATCATTTAAGACAATAATAGAGTAGTTCCACGAATACAGGAACGAAAGTGAACGCTACAGTTTTCAGCTACCGGCCTATAAATGCTGACAACCCAGGGTCCAGACCAGGAAGCAGAGCCGTAGTTTAACACACCTCTCTGCAGCTTCTGTACTGTTACCCATCCATTATCCTATTGAGACGGTGTCTTTCCCACGGCCAAAACTTAACAGATCAAAAACTTATCTAAAAGGAACAAATCATAAAAACCTAATAAAAATCAATACGGTTCACCTTGAACCTAAAAATAAAACAATTAAATGTGGTCTATTAAATATAAGGTCTCTCCCTCCAAAGACTTTGTTAGTTAACGAATTGATTTCTGATAAACAGATTGATTTGTTTTGTCTCACAGAAACCTGGCTACAAGAGGACTACGTTAGTATAAATGAGTCAACTCCCTCCAATTATTCAAATTTCCACATTCCCAGATCTGTGGGAAGAGGAGGAGGAGTGGCAACTATCTTTCAGTCTGATTTATTAATTAGTCCCAGGCCAATTAATAACTACAAGCTGCAAAGCAATAAAACATCTTCTGTTTGTTGTTTTGTATCGTCCACCAGGCCCTTACACTGAGTTTTTGGATGAGTTGTCAGATTTCTTATCTGATTTGGTGTTAAATACTGATAAGGCTATTATAGTGGGTGATTTTAACATCCATGTTGACACAGAATGTGATAACCTTAGTGTAGCCTTTAAAACTATCCTAGATTCAATTGGTTTTGCTCAAAATGTGCATGAACCGACGCACTCTCGGCTCCATACTTTAGACCTTGTTCTGACATATGGCATTGATTGTGAAGAATTAACAGTATTTCCTCACACCCCTGTCCTATCTGATCATTTTTTAATAACATTTGAGTTTAATCTAACTGAGTTCTCCACCCCCAAAAGAGGGTTCCATTATAGTAGATCTTTATCGGATAATGCTGTATCAAAACTTAAAGAGTCTGTCCCCTTTTTAATATCCTCCATATTGCAGAAATGCCCTGTAGATGGCAGCAATGTTGTTTCTTCCAATTCACAAATAGATGTCTTTGTAAACGGTATGACTTCGTCATTGCGTTCTGCATTAGACAATGTAGCTCCCTTGAAAAAGAAGGTGATTATTCACAGGAAGCTGGCTCCTTGGTTTAATTCAGAGCTGCGTTCCTTGAAGCACAATGTTAGGAAATTGGAGAGAAAATGGCGCTCTACACACCAAGAGGAATCCTACTTAATCTGGAAGAACAGTCTATTGTTGTATAACAAGACCCTTCGCAGAGTTAGAGCAGCATATTTTTCATCATTAATTGAGGAGAATAAGAATAATCCTAGATTTCTCTTCAGTACAGTTGCCAAACTTACCCAGAGCCACAGCTCTGTTGATCCATCCATTCCCTTAGCTCTTAGCAGTAATGATTTTATGGGATTCTTCATAAATAAAATTGATTCCATTAAAAATAAAATAATTGGCATCCTCCCAAACATGATTACCTCATCCTCAGTAAGTGAGGCAGCATTGGAGGAATCCTTAGAACCTGCGCAGTGTCTGAACTGTTTAAAAGCAGTAGAGCTTTCTGAGCTATCTAAAATTTTAGCTTCATCTAAACCTTCTACCTGTATGTTAGACCCAATCCCAACCAAGTTGTTTAAGGAGGTATTCCCTCTGATCAGTGGTCCTATTTTAGACATGATTAATGTATCCTTGGTAAATGGATATGTACCACAGGCTTTTAAAGTAGCTGTTATTAAACCTTTACTTAAGAAACCATCTCTTGATCAAGATGAGTTAGTAAATTACAGACCTATATCTAATCTTCTTTTCTTATCTAAAATTCTTGAGAGAGTAGTTGCTAATCAACTATGTGAACATTTACAAAGTAATGACCTACTTGAGGAGTTTCAGTCAGGCTTCAGAGCTCATCATAGCACTGAAACAGCTCTGGTGAAGGTCACTAATGATATTCTCATGGCCTCAGATAATGGACTTGTGTCTATACTTGTCCTGTTAGATCTCAGTGCTGCATTTGATACAGTTGATCACAATATTCTCCTACAAAGACTTGAGCATACTGTAGGGATTAAGGGAAAAGCATTAGGCTGGTTTAAATCTTATCTGTCGGACAGATTCCAGTTTGTTCATGTTAATAATAAATCTTCCTCAAACTCTAGGGTCACTTGTGGAGTACCACAGGGTTCAGTCCTTGGACCAATTCTATTTACTATATATATGCTTCCGATTGGCAAAATTATCAGACAGCATGGGATTAATTTCCACTGTTATGCTGATGACACTCAGCTATATTTATCCATAAATCCTGATGAATCCAATCAGTTACTTCGACTGCAGTCATGTCTTGATGACATCAAAAGCTGGATGACTTTAAATTTCCTGCATTTAAATTCTGACAAGACTGAAGTTGTAATCTTTGGGCCAGAGTCTTCAAAAAATAAAGTTCTTAATCAAAACCTTAATCTGGATGGCATTAACTTGGCCTCTGGTAATAAAGTTAAAAATCTTGGTGTTGTTTTCGACCAAGACATGTCATTTAAATCCCATATTAAACAGGTTTCCAGAGTTTCCTTTTTTCACCTCCGGAATATCGCCAAAATTAGAAACATTCTGTCCAGGAGTGATGCTGAAAAACTAGTCCATGCATTTGTTACTTCAAGGCTGGACTATTGTAATTCTTTACTATCAGGAAGTCCACAAAATGCAGTTCGAAGTCTTCAGCTGATTCAAAATGCTGCGGCAAGAGTTCTGATGAAAATCAACAAGAGAGATCATATTTCTCCAATTTTAGCTTCCCTTCATTGGCTTCCTGTTAAATCAAGAATAGAATTTAAAATTCTCCTTCTAACGTATAAAGCCCTTAATAATCAAGCTCCATCATATATCAGAGCTCTGATTACCCCGTATGTTCCTAACAGAGCACTTCGCTCTCAGACTGCAGGTCTGCTGGTGGTTCCTAGAGTCTCTAAAAGTAGAATGGGAGGCAGATCCTTTAGCTATCAGGCTCCTCTCCTGTGGAACCAACTCCCAGTTTTGGTCCGTGAGGCAGACACCCTGTCTACTTTTAAGACTAGGCTTAAAACTTTTCTTTTTGACAAAAATTATAACTAGTGACTCATGTTACTCTCAGCTACCTTTATAGTTTTACTGCTATAGGCTTAGGTTACTGGAGTATATCAGGACCTAATTTTCTCACTATATTGAGTTCTACTGTTCTTCAATTATGCATTATGTGTTGTCATTTCTGCTTTAACCTTCTGTTCTCTCTCTTTTCTCTTCATAGTAGGTACACCTGGTCTGGCGTTCTGTTAACTGTGACATCATCCAGAGAAGACGGCTCACCCGCTACTACCATCTAATGTAGAACAGATTACTAGATCAATGTGTGCTTCTGTGCTTTTTTGTTTCTCTTGTTGTGTCTCTGCTCTGTCTTCTGTAACCCCAGTCGGTCGAGGAAGATGACCGTTCATACTGAGCCCGGTTCTGCCGGAGGTTTTTCCTTCCCGTTAATGGGTGGTTTTTCTTCCCACTGTCGCTTCATGCTTGCTCAGTATGAGGGATTGCAGCAAAGCCATGTACAATGCAGATGACTCTCCCTGTGGCTCTACGGTTCCCCAGGAGTGACTGCTGCTTGTCGGGACTTTGATGCAATCAACTGGTTTCCTTATATAGGACATTTTTGACCAATCTGTATAATCTGACCCAATCTGTATAATATGATTGAACTTGACTTTGTAAAGTGCCTTGAGATGACATGTTTCATGATTTGGCGCTATATAAATAAAATTGAATTGAATTAAATTGAATTGAGGAAATACTGTTAATACTTCACATTCAATGCTATATATCAGCACAAGGTCCAAAGTATGAAGACAAGAATGTGTCGGTTTATGCACATTTTGAGCAAAACCAATTGCATCTAGGATAATTTCAAAGGCTACATTAAGGTTATCACATTAAGTGTCAACATGAATGTCAAAATCCCCCACTATAATAACTGTGAAGGTTTTACATAGACCAGCCAAAGAGATGTTGAATAGATTTCAAAGATATATTCTTAATTTATTACAAAAATACAAAAATTATTCAAAAATGATAAATCGGGGTCCAAAAACTGAGGTCAACATAACAAACTACAACTCAGGTAGTAACATAAAGAACTCAAGCACAAAACTGACCTAACAAACAAGACATGAGGGGGAACTTAAATAGTGGCTGATCAGACCACTGCTAATTCACACACAGTGGTAATTAAGCATACAAGAACTTAAACAAATACTAGTCAGCACATTACTAAATCTTTAAATTGAATAAATATTACTATTGAACTAAGTTACAAAAAGAAGAAACATTAAAGAAATGGTAAAATTAAATAAACTAAAGGCCAAATTTCCCCTTACCCTGCCAAACAAATGGAACGACCCTCTGAGGAAGCTTGACAGCCATATAAGGACATCAGCTGGAGCTCATCTGTATGACTTCAGCAGCAGGTCCAGAGAAAACTGGTAGCTCAAAAGAAGAAATGAATTTGTTGCATTTAACAAAAAATACAAGAGAACTGACAAACAAAAGTTAACTAAATGTGTGCACTGCAAATAGTTAACTAAAGAGTCAGACTAATGAAAGCAATTTTAAAGATAAGAATCTAAACTACTCAAATCAATATGTAAAGTAATATTAAGGAAGAACAGAAACCCATTACCCTTCCTGCCTCTGTGTGACAGTTGGGACAGCTGTCACAATAACCTTGTCAGTATTTAACTCTAAATCAGAAAAGAAATCTGAGAACTGATCTAAAAACTGAGTTAGAGTCTGGTGGTCAATACAAAACAACAAACAGAAGAGGTTTTATTGTTTTGCAGTTTGGATGAGGGAAACTAAGGATTAAATGTTCAAAAAATGTTTAGTTATTAATTGAACTGGGACTAATTAGTAAATTAGACTGAACGATGGTCACTACTCCTCCACCTCCTGTAGTTCTGGGAACGTGGAAATTTTAATAATTAGAGAGTTGACTCATATATACTAACGTAGTCATCTTGCAGTCAGGTTTTTGTGAGACAAAATCAATCTGATTATCAGAAATCGATTCATTATTGGAAGCCTTATGTTTAATAAACCACATTTAATTGTTTTATTTTTTGCTTTAAGTTTTGTTGTATTGATTTTTAAGACATTTTTAGTTTTGCCTGTGGGAAAGACACTGTCTCAATAGGATAATAGTTAGGTAACTGTAAAGAAGCTCCAGAGAGGTGTGTTAAACTACGACTCTGCTTCCTGGTATGGACCCTGGGACCCTGGTTTGTCAGCATATTGGAAAACTAATAAATCCAGCCAGATTGTGAATGTTTTCTGCCATATAGCATTTACCTAATACACATACAGTAATATGCATTAATGGAAACCATGTATATATTTTCATGGAAACAGTATACCGTGATTGCTGTGGCCTTTCAGCGCCACAGAGCAAATGTGGTTTGAGAATGTTTAGAGGAGCACAATAATGGGTTTTTGTGGTTTTAACTTGCTCACCCAGTTCGACAGATTTCATTCAAGTGAAGCATCTGTTGGATGTGCTTTACAAAAGAATCCAGTTTATGTAGTCCCCATGCAAAATTTACAGGACTTAAAGGACCCGCTGCTAAAATTTTGGTGCCAGATACCAAAGCACACCCTCAGGAGTCCCGTGGGGTCCTTGCCTCTTTATGTCAGGACTGTTTTGAAAGCAAAAATGGAACATGAATTATTGGGCAGGTGGTTATGATGTTCTATCTGACTGGTGTACATAGCTGCTTTGCTCATCGTCTATGGCTAGATCCAATGGGAAGCACTTTATGGTCATGGATACAAGAATAGAGTTATTTTGGGCAGATGCTAAATAATGTAATAGATGAAGAGGAAAACCTATTTTTTAATGAATGGCCTATTTGTATGATATTTTCCTAATTTTTATTTGAAATCATACTACATTTTCTTATCTTTCTTGTATGTGATGTGATTTCCACAGAGATGATTATGGACAGCAGTCTCTCCAGAGTGGCATTTAGAAGATGGTAGAAGCTTCAGGCCTCTGGCTGCACTCTCCAACAAGCAGAACTGGCAAATATCAGTCATTAAACTGTAAAAAACAATAAACATCTGCTTTCCTGTTGGCCACGCATTGCCACAATATGTTGCAACATGAACTAATTAAAACTTCTTTACTCACACACAAACTATCCTGCAGACACTGCTGAGTACACTCAGCTATGCATATAAACACTAATTGAACATCAGATATAGACAAACATTAAAGAGTTTGAGGAAATTAAGAGAAACGCATAAAGAACTTTAAAACTCTGATTCCCAACCTCCCACTGGGGCAATCCCAGAGTATTTCTTGTCTTCAGAACCAATCAGGAGAGAGCTAAATGAGCCATGGTCATCGGAGAGCTGAGTGATTGGTTTGGGGCTTTGAGGATGAGATACGCACTCTGAGAGAAATACATTCATCTGAAAATCCTTTGCGTGAATTTTCAGTCTGGCAGGACATGTTGGATAAAGAATTTGTTTACATATGCTGACATTCAGACTGATGTGGCTAAATCTCAGCCGAGCTACAACAGTAATTTTTTTGCAGAAATTGTAGCAGCTGCATGACAGCTACATAAACTTGAACCGCACAGGTTTTGACTGTATGTTAATTTTTCTGGATCTGTAACACAGACATTAGATGTTTCAGATTCATGGTCCAAGGGATCCTCTGTTAGGTTTATATGACATTAATATATCTCGCGGATAAAACTGCTCACGAAATGTACTCATCTGTGCTAGAATTTCATTTTTTTTTCTACCTTTAATTTTACATGTCCTGAGCAATTCCTTTGGAAGACAAATATGTTAGGGGTAAAACTATAAAATATAAAAAGCTATTATCACATAAGATTACATAGCTACTAATCTAATATTTTGTTAAAACAACACTGTTGGTAGCTCTGTTGCCTTGCAGCAAAAGGTCCTCGGTTCAAACCCAGCTTGGGGTCTTTCTGCACATGGCGTGTGTGCATGGCTGTTTTTTCCTATGTGTCTCTCTGTTACACCATGATGGACTAACAATTTGTCCGAGACGCGCCCAGCCTCTTGCCCAGGACTAGTGGTCATAGGCAAGTGGTCTAGGGGTCAGGCCCCCAACCCTTCAAGGATAGACAGGGGACAATGGATGGATATTGTGATTAATTATGATTGATGAATTGTGCAGGATGGTGAATAAAACATGTTTAACCTAAAAAAAAAATTGTAAAAGAAAGACATTTTCACATTTTTGTCTTAAAGTCTTTTATATAAGCTTTTATATACCGGCCACCAACAGGCAGACAGTGCCAGATTATTGAAGGCCTTGAAGCAGTAGACGCACATTGTTTTTCGCTGCTTGATTCAAAGTTTTGTCCACAGCTACATTTCCATGGATTTCCCTACTTTTCCTTGCCACGCCTGTCTTACGACAGTGGCTCTTGCCTCTGTCCTCCTTCCTATCACCTTTTGCTGTTACCAGCAAGCACTCGGCATTGCCAGGCTCCAGCCTTCACCAGCAGAGTTTTTCTGACTGCACCATCATGTTCCTTACTCTCAAGAAACCTTTAAAACGCAACTCCTTGCCTGGCTTGAATATTGGGTCCTCTGACTGCTCAGACATTACAGTTTCAGGAACTACCTGTATTTTCATGCTAATCCTGATGCAATCACTAAACAAACTGGTATCACATCATGCAGAGTGTTTCAAATACTGCATACTCTGCATGCATGTACAATAATGAGGATTTGATTTATTTCCTCCATGCATCATCTACTTCTCATCTGCTGTCATTACGTTCAGTTAAACCAGTTATATAAATCTTTGTGCATATGTAGCATGTGTATGAGTATATGTGTGGCCCTAACTACAAATACATATTGAATGAGGGTATTGAATGAATAATAAATCTAACTTGGAGCCCTTCAGCAGCTAAGAGGGTTTGCTATCCCAGGGAAGCCAGAGCAGTTTTGACTTAGAGTTTATTCCTCTTTTTATTGGAGACTTGTTCAACAAAGACATGGTTCATTCAGGAAAACAATATCTGGAGGTTGGCCCGCTTAGGACTGCACAGCCAGGTTTCAAATTGGCTAAAACGTCCAACCCAGAGCACAGAATATTGCGTCACACAGTGAGAGAGTGACCTTGTTTCACTCAGCACAATGCCAAAAGGCTGCTGGATCTTCACTTAGCAGTATTTTGCTGTTACATCTGTTTTGATATTAAACCTTTAACGGAGAAATGAGCAAAATTTCCTTATTTTAGATAGAACTAAAAGTTTTGTGAAGAACTAAAAGTATCTTTTTAGATGGAATAAGGTATGATGTCACACACCATATTTCTGTGTTGTTCTCCAGTATCTTGTTTACAAAGGCGGGCCTGCTGCGCCTGCATGTACGTGGATGTGAAAAGCTGCCACTCGGGGCTTAGCCCCTCCCTCCTCATAAAATGCCACTGTCACGTCACCTGCAGAAGATCAGGACCCGTTATTACAACAAAAAATAATGGTCTTTTGCAAAGAAGTTGTCAAATAAGGAAAGAGACAAAACGAGGGTTATCATCAACCTCGTGTTTTCAAGGTGGAGAGGATTTCGAGAGCATAAGCAGCTCCAGTTTGATTCGGTGGTAGCCTTTCTCCTCTAGGCAGGTGAATGACAGCATGAAGTCAAATGTTGGGTTTTGATGGTGGTGATTTCTTGTTAGAATTGTGTTGATATGTTGATTTGATTTAGTGTAATGATAAAATTGTGGTATGTGGGTTAATTGTTGGTGTTTGACCAGGAATGGGCCAGGTGTTACTGTTATGTGAGGCAAGTAGCCGGTAGCAGTTAGCATTGTTTAATGCAGCTCGGTGGGCTTTTGACCTACCCACCGTAATCCTCGCATACATTCCGGGCATCCTCTTTAATACAAAAAATAAGATAGACATTATTGATCTCACTGTGGTGAAATTCACATGTCACATGAAGTCTGAAGTCTCTTATTTAATAGGATTATTGCACAGGTTATTGCACAGGGTATTAAATAGTAATTGCACATTAGTTACTGCACATGTTGTTGGAGTTATAGTGCAGTATTGTAAAGTCTGATGGCAGCAGGGATGAATGACCTGCAGTTGCACTTCTTTTTACAAACAGGGTGTATAAGTCTGTCACTAAAGGAGCTGCTCAGCTCCTCTACAGTCTGGTGAAGGGGCTGAAAGGTGTTGTCCATGATGGATGTAAGCTTGGACAACACCCTCCTCTCCGCCACTTCCTCCACCGAGTCCAGAGTGCAGCCCAGGACAGAAGTGGCCCTTCTCATCAGCTTATTCAGCCTCATTCTGTCTCCCTCTGTGCTGCCAGGGGCCCAGCAGACGACAGCGTAGAGGAGGGCTGAGGCCACCACAGAGTCATAGAAGGTTTTAAGCAGGGGCCGGCTCACTCCAAAGGACCTCAGCCTCCTCAGGTGGTGAAGGCGGCTCTGGCCCTTCTTGTACATAGCTTCGGTGTTATGAGTCCAGTCCGGTTTATTATTAACGTCAACATCCAGGTATTTGAAACTCTCCACAGTTTCAATGTTTCAATTTTACATTTCAAAAACTGTGAAATTGAAACAGAAAATTGGTCTGGTGCTTAGATTTTGGCAGTAGAGTGAGGCATGGCATGTGACACATCTTATTTTAGTCTACATACAGTGCTCACCAGCCACCTAGTGGTGAAACTTCACATATTGCTCCTATAAGTACCTTCCTGGCACCTATCACAAATGAAACTATGTTTATATTTAAATGTTCACTGTATTAATCTACATATAATAGGGATGAACATATTTTGATTTGCAAAATATTGACTTAGTCCAGTCAAAATGCTTTAAAGGTGCACAGCCACATTATTTGGCTTTACTTTGAGGCATTTAAAGGGGGGGGGGGGGGGGGTCAGGCTCGGTCCAGCATTATTTAATTTTGAATTGATTAATTAAGCAAACGGGCATTATGATAATTCTGCAATACTGCGGCTAGATGACCGTGCCCAGCGCTGGTTATATTTGTATCCACAAAAAGGACTATCAAAACATTATCAGGATGGGGGCTTGGTGTATATAACCTTATGTTATCGTGATCAAATGGTTTTTGGTCTTTTTTAAGCCTATAATGTGGCTATATAACTTTAAGGCTTAGAATTTTAAAATTCAGCTTTCATAAGTCAAGAAGTGAAAAAATGACATTCAAATCTTTAGAATTAAATAATGATCAAGATATTGACTCTTCTGTATTACAAAATAAACCTGTAGCAAAAAAACAGTAAACTTTTCATGTCTTAATGGACAAATAAAAAAGGTAAGTTATATTCTGAGGAAATAAATATATTCTTTTCTTTATAATGTAATGACAAAAACAGACAAAAAAGTAGCAATCTCACAAAAATACTTGCTTAAAGGAGCACAGCAAGTTCC
This sequence comes from Fundulus heteroclitus, assembly GCF_011125445.2. Classification (NCBI taxonomy): domain Eukaryota; kingdom Metazoa; phylum Chordata; class Actinopteri; order Cyprinodontiformes; family Fundulidae; genus Fundulus; species Fundulus heteroclitus. Next base: position 23,648,235 of record NC_046363.1, on the reverse strand, counting down.
AGGCATTTTGACGTCTGCCCCCTCTGGCGACAAGTCGAAACAACAAGTGTTTTGCACGTGCTTGGGAGGAAAAGCGCCTCCTGCTGGACAGGTCTTTTGTTTAGAGGCATAATGTCTTCAGAGGTAATAAAGATATAAATATTGAAGTTAGCCCATGTTCTCTTGTTAATGCATCAGTTATGGTGGAGGCTCGACAAAGTAGGCAAGTGAACGAGAGTGTGCAGCGCGTCACACCCACGCACATGCTGAGAGGATTCGGCCCGAATCATTTTCCCATAAACTGACTAATGGAGCCTAAAGAGGCAACTGCAGTATATAGAGGATAACTCATTTTACACGACAGGCAATTGTAAGGGCACGTATGGGAAGGAAAATAAATATTTAACTTCAAAACTTGCACCTTTAACAAGCAAAATATGTATGTTCAGTTATCTTCTTCATCCTATTTTTGTTCTTTATTTTCCTTATCTCCCCATCCATATTTGACTGCAGAGCTTGTCTTATCTGTTTTGGGTTGCTCACCAAATAGTCATAAAAGTCATTGCAAGAAGTGTCTTTGAAATTATGTTGCACAAGCAGAATTTTCTTTGGTGACTCAACAGTAAGCTTGTTCCTCTCGTTGTTTGAATGGCTCTGCATCAGTGGGAAAACCCTCTCAACATCTGCATTGTGTGAGGGAAGCTCAAATACGGTAATTCTGAGAACCACAATTATGTTTTTGACCTTTTCAAAATATTTGGTCCAGGTCTTGCATAACCTGACCCCTTTCCTCAGTGTGAAAAAAAAAAAACTCAGTAAACTCGCAGAAACACATAATGTCAGCACTCCACCACCCATTATACCAGACTGGAAGGGTATGAGAGAAATTTCTTTTGAGGTTTGTTTATAAAGCTACATTTGTGCTTAGACCTCATGCAAACAGAAGCTGTTCCAACTGTGTGCAAAGAAGAACCACCCTCATGGCAGCAGCTCTGAGATGACATCACATGAAAGAAACGCTGTCTTATTCCATGCATCGCACAAGTCAGTTCAAGTACATGTCTGCTTGATGAAAACCAGATATATGAATCCCCCTAGATAACCCGGCAAAATGTGAAACTAGACATGTCCAGGCATTTGGTCCCCCAAAAAATAGATTAATATGAAGACATCAGGGCTGCACGGTACAAGGGAAATATCTAATTGCAATACTATTGCTAAAAAATTGCAATGACTGCATTGATTTCAATTAATACACTTTTTTCTGATACTTTTTTTCTTTACTGATGGCACAATGTCCTCATGAATGTCTCTGAGCTTTAGCATCTCAACCACTGTACACGAATAATTAAATTTAGTGTCTTGTTAAAATCTACTATCTTGCACAATTATAGAGTGTGATGTCATTTGGGATTTGATATACTGAGCAGTGCTATAACACATTTCTATAGAGTTGTTTTTTTACGATTTGAACTCAAATTACTTGAGATGTATTGGCTAAAATGAGACAATATTCTGACATTTTACAAAAATTCAAGTTTGTTTTCTCTCAATAAATACTATCATAAGTAGTGGTTGCTAATTAACAGAATTGGTTCCACATGCTTTATTTCAATCCACAAAAAACATCCACAAACATCATTGAACACTATGTTCTATTATATTATATTATATTATATTATATTATATTATATTATATTATATTATATTATATTATATTATATTATAATCCTATAACATGCTGCTGCTTTGAGATGCTTTCCTCGATCATTAAATCATGGGTCAGTTAGGAGACGGACTTGAATCAGGAGTACATCAAAATGATCTTTTACATTGTCTCTGCATCTTTTCAAAAACACAAATATAAGTAAACAGGCAATTTGACTTAAGTAAATGTACTGTTAATGTCTGGAACTATGAACTTGTGATTGTGAGTAACAAAGGTGTAACAAACTGCTTGTTCAAATGATACCTGCACAGAAAATTATTTAAATGTACAAAACAATTCATGTCATTAAATTCATAATCATTATAGTTTGTAATTGTTCTGCTAATGCCTGGGCTCAGAAAATTATTTTACAGACCTAAGGCTTAGCTTTTGTCACAGCTAATGCATTGCAAACACTTGTAACCAAAAACTCATGGTCTTGTAAACAAACATATGTCCCTGGGGGTCCCCTGCTGGCATGAAGGTCCATGGTAGCCTCTTGGTTTGGTTCTGCCTTTTGCCTCCAGCTTGCTGTGTAGTTGACAGCAGTCTGACACTTAATATAAGACAAACACTGGTAGTTTTACACATTATATCAAACTAATCTTAAGTTCAATTCCGAAGCAAAATAACTTATTAGAAAGGAAAAAATAAAAAAGAGCAAGTTGCACATTTAACGATAATACAGCATAGTCAGATACAATGCAGTATTCATGTCAAACAGGAAATAGAGCAGCCGATTATAAATATAACTGTAAATTTGTTGGTGTTAATGTCACACAGATGTAATACTGCTAAAGTGTGAATACTAATCAAAAAATCTATTTGAGGCACGTCTCTCATCGAGGAGGATTCACAGAGATGGAGCAACATGTTCTGATTGGACATCCTTTAAAGAAAAACAGAAAGCTTCCACAATTTGCTTTACAGCAAAGCATGCACATTTGGAAAAAGCTTACACAACACTGCAACATTTTTCTGTGGAGCTGCCTGCTCATTATCAGAAAGTCAGTTTTGGAGGACTTTCACATTCTTTAAATGCTTAGAAAGGGATTTTGGCTGGTACTGTGCCTTCCAAAAGTATTCATACCTCTTGAATATTTGTCATAATGCACAAACTTTTTTTTATAAATCTGCTAAGATGTTTTCCACAGTGGCACGGTAAGTAAAATTGTTTCTTTCTATTAAGAAGGTCCTGGGTTCAAATCCTAGCCTAAGGGTACACTGCATGTTCTCCCTGTACATGTGTGGGTTCTCCAGCTTCCTTCCATAGTCCAAAAACAAGACAATTAACTGTTTTTGTTTTTTTACAAATTGCTCTCGAGTTTGAGTGTTTCCATGCATGGTTGTTTGTACTCTGTGTCTCTTTGTCGCCCTTTGATGGATTGGCAACCTGTCCTGGGTGTACCCTGCCCCTCACTCAATGACTGCTGGAGATAGGCACCAACCCCTAGCAACCCTACACAGATATGTGGGTATTGAGGATGGAGGATTTTTTTCCTTTGTTTTAACAACACTTTTTGGCAATAAATGATATTCCACTGAAGTAGCTTTCAATTCTCATTTAAATCATATTTATAAGGAAAATCCGTCTGTGGGTGCGGCAGCAGAGTTTATTGTTTGGATTTTGTCTTCAACATTTGGATCGTTGGGTCAAAGTACAAAAAACAAGCAGACAACACTGTACTGAAAACTGGACAAATAGGGTAAAGGTTTTGGTGGAGAAAGCGTGTCAAAGTGGGGTGGCCAGCAACAGGTTCCTCACTGGAAAAGCAAGGCATGCCGCCACTGGATGCAATCTAAATGCAGAGGGATATGGAGATGAGATTCTGCCACCAGTGGCAATCCCATATCTGCAGTGTCTCTGACCAAACTTCATCTTCCACTAAGTCAAAGCTCAAGCCCACAGAGGGGGTTTTCCGATGGCTGTGTAAAGAATTTGGCAGCAGAGAGAATGAAACAGCTTTCCTGCATTCCTGACTTCAGCCCCACCGAACACTTTTGGGATCAATTTGGGTGCCCCGTTTGTTCCAGAATGACCAACACAGCTGCACAGGCTGACTGTGTTTTACTTGTCTGTTCAATTAATAATTTGTTAAATTGCCAATATGTCTTGTTTGTTCAAACTTCAATCACCCAATCTAATAAAAGCACCAAACAATTCAACAGCAAGACTAGCTATTTGGCTTTGTCTGGGAGAATTTACACAAAAATGCAATTTACATGCATGGCACCAATTAAAGAGAAATAAACAGGTTTTCCAATGATATTGATATCTACTGGCAATAATCATTGTTGCAAAAAAAAGAAAAGAAAACTGTCCTTATTTTTGTGTTAAGTTTATTATAATGAGCATTGCATCTGAAACACAAAAGTTAAAAAAAGATCAATGTTTTCTAAACCTATCGCAAAAAAAAATCTCAGAAGTGTGCCATGCATTTATATTCAGACCCTTTTACTCTTGCTCTCAGAAGTCATTTAACAAACAGAGCCCTCCTCTGTATAATTTAATCCCACAATAAATATAGCTTATCTTTGAAGGCCCACAGTTCTCCCACATTTGATAAGGCAAACTCTGTTTATGTCAGGTGCAGGTAACATGTGTACTGTATGTGATCTCAATAGCCATTTCCTCTTGTGGTTACTAAAGTCACCCATTTAAACAGAACACAAAAACCTTTTCTTGTTTTATTTGACAGTTACTGAATAACATTTGTTGTGCATCACACCCAGCATCTGCAATGGTGTATTTACCAGGAACATAACCAAATATTTTTTGTGGCTACTCAAAGCAAATATCTCCTTTAGGTATATGATACAGAAAGAAAGCTCCTTTGTTTAGGAGCAACATATTCTAAATTTTAAAGCTATTGGTCTTCGCTTCAGTCTTTTGTTCCAAACTGTTAAGAAATGTCAGCACTGTTGGGAGACTTCGCATGAATATTCATTCTTAAAGATCTGAATGCAAGATGAGCAAACATTCAGATGCACAACAAAAGAGCATGCCATTGATGAATTATGGATGCCATGTGTTGTATGACGACCCTTAGCTACAGTAGTTTAAGTTCTTCACCTGTCAGTGTTTGAAGGATCCAGCATCGAGAAGCATTTAGCCTGCTCAGCAAGGTTTACAACCCAACCACCTCTGGTGGTACTTTTGTAAACCGGGCCTGCAGTCTGAGCACCTGCAGATTTTAAGCTTGTTTGTGGAGGGGGATGGTTCTGTAATTTCAGCTCAGTGGAAATCGGCAAACAGGAAGAGCACAAAGGTAGAGTCTGAAATCGCATTTGTTTTTACAAGCATGTCAGCACACTTTAAACTGAGAAGGAATAATTGCTAAATGTTTGATGAAAAAGTAACACTTATAAATTACAACTGAAAAATCTCCCAAATCCACTCAGGTCTTATTTCTTTCTTGTGAGGCCTTCCTCTTCTTCTCATAAACATGAACGTGGTTTGTTTCTTGCGACTCTCAGTCATGTTCAAAGTATACGCTGAGAGCAGCCGAGCTACAATGAACGGCTAACACCAAAGCTAACCGCTAAGCTCACCTATAAGCTCACCTCTAAGCCAGGTGTCAAAAACCTTTTTGAAACTTGTAGCTATGTCATTGGTACCGTGTCATACGAAGGGCTACCTGTACTGACCTTTGAACTAAGGGTAACAGGACAGGCAATCGGAAAAACACTAGAAAGTACTCAGGTAGTTGGCTTGAGATTTAGTGCTAGTGGTTTGTTTGATGGTGGTTTATAGGGAGGTGGAACCAGGTGAAGCCGGTGAAGGGTGATTGCAGGTGGGGTGAAGCAGAAACAGGTGTGCTGAGTGAAGGAAAAACCAACCCCAATGCCAGGATCATGACACAACAACTATCTTTTTCACAGTTTTCCAAACTTATGCTTGACAAGCTGTGTCCTGGACCTGACTTGGTATTTAGATTGTTGGTTATTTAGCTCCCAAAAATGTACAAAGGCAAACAACACAAATATTTACACCCATAAGAGTGTACACACTGCATAAAAACAGACCAGATGACCAAAACATTTTACCACAAAGCTATTCAATGTTTACCCTGTTGTTGTTGGGTTTTAATTAGTGTGGTTAGTTTCCATCCACGGACTTCAAATAAATGAATGTTGTCTTTTGGTCTCCGTGAGCGAAACAGAGTGTAGCTTTGAGGTGTTAGCTAGCAGAATCACTAAGTGGACTGTCATATTAGCGTAGCTGAAGCATTATACGGCAAAGTTAGAATGGATGTTTTCCCTCCCTGGGTGCTCCTGCGAGGATAAACAGGCCATCCATAATTAACGGCTGCTCCCCCTGCATTCGGATCCACTCTGCTTTAAAAAGAATGCCTGTCACCAGGAGTTAGAGAGGGTGGGGAGGAGGAGAAACGGAGACACGGGGATCACACCCAGGAAGGGATTCCTTTGCTGGATGTAATAAACATTGACACACACACATATACACAACAAACACACATTTATACAAAGACATATAAAGCTGTTCAAACTGTGCACACATTGAGCTCACACACATAGAAAAGGCAAACACAGATCCTCAAACACACACTAATACATGGGGAAAAACAGGCATTTTCTTACTCATACTCGGTGCACATTTTGCCTCTGGCTTTGGAATGAACAGTGAATGGCTTTTTAATGCGTTTACTGAAAATACATTCAGCAGCGAAAACCTAAAGCTTCCACTGTGTGCTTCTCAAAACAAACAGACATATTTGTCAAGAGCTTTACACAGCTTATATATCATCGATACATCTACCTGTTCCTCTTCAGAGGAGTTTGCTTCACCTTTATAAAAGCTTAAAATTGTATTATAGCAGGTAGCTGTGGTAAACTAAAAAGTGTGGATTCTTGTGGAAGTCCGGCCAGGCGTTTTTGATGGAAGTGTAACAATCAAGCAGTAATTATGCTCAGAGAGAAGCCAATTGGACTTTTCCTCTTTACAGCTGTGGTTTCCAGGCTTGTACTTACTATATTATGCTTGGAGTGCAGGCTTTTGTTATTGTTATGCAGACAGTATAATTTTTTTGTTCTGAGGAAGAGTCAAAGAGTGTCATCTCCCACATTGCTACCTGTAAGACTGCAAATGTGACACTGCCAATGACAAACATTATCCGATATGTATTATTGGTTACTCTCATCATTCACAGTGACATGTTTGTAATTACTGATCTCTAAAATTTCATTAACAGCGAGGATGTGACCCTGGATTGACTGGATTGCCGTGGTGAGCATCAGTCACTGTGGTCCACCATTGTCAGGGCTGCCACCACAAACTGGTTTGAAGAATTATTTGCCAGATCAGTGACTTTGTTGGAAACAAAAATAAAAAAAAAGCTGCACAAGACTTCCCCTTTTTTCCACAGAGCTTTCAACTATAATGGTCTGGGATCCCAGGAGTTTATATTATATACTTTCAATGGATTTTTTGAGTACACAAAACAATGAAAATATTTGTTCCTTTTCAAAGAGTTCATTTCATTTAATGAATTGATAATGATTGATACAATCCGTGTCGATTGTATCAATCCACCAGAATCTGGCTCTACCAAGAATGCGGTAAACGTTGTTTTTCAGGTCAGTTGTGTGGCAATTCTGGAGATTCTTCTGTACTTTTCAGGCCCCCTTTCCTAAATTGAGTAGAAACTTGTACAAATGAATATGTCTGCAGATTCTGCAAAAATGCTCCTTCGGTTTCACCAAGCATCCCTTGCATCCCTTGCACGCGGTTTCAAGGATAGTAGGGTTACGACCTGCTAAAAAGATACAAAATGCACCTTGCATGACAGCTACCTTAAGATCAGTTTGACCACACATGTCCCCCATTCCAGAAAACATAAACTTGTGCATTACATATAGAATTATTCAGCCTATAAAGTTAGTTATTAGAGGCCTTGTCTGATCTACAGTTAGGATGTCATGTGAATAAATGTTAGGATTTCTTCTCATCAGACCATTAAAATTAGATTTAGATCCTCAATCCAAATACCGCTTTACAGTTTCACAGATTTGTTGAACTCAACACAAATTAGTATGTAAGAATTAGAACTGAAGCATTAAAAAAGGAAAACAATTTAAACCTTTAGATAATCTCTAATATGTACTTCAAAGCATTTCTCTTTCCTTCATACACAGACACAGTGCTTTTCACATTTGTAATACAAATAGTCCAAATATTACATGGTACTATATGGTTTGAGCATAAATAACCATTACACTTTTAAGTGTACGATTTTAGGTACAAGCAGTTATAAATTACATCCTTACATGTTTTGATGTTCAGCTAAAATGCAGAGGGAACTCACTAATACAGCTTCAGCTGAATATGACTTATTCCTCTAATATTATATATCAGCCACAGTGATCAGATATGAAGTGCAATCCTCATTGCTTATACATCATATTAACCTGTTTCTATGTATCAATTAGTGCTGTTCGTCGCAATATAGTATTAAAAAGTACACCCACTGAGTCCTTGAGTTTTAGGGTGTAAATTATCAGTGCCGTATTCACAAAGACTTTCTGAGTCCTCAGAGAGCTCCTAACTTAAGCTAAAACTCCATAGGATGAAGTTTGATAGGTTCAGAGAGAGATTCTGAGTAATGAAACTACATAAATGTTTATCTTAGTGAGGTGTGGTTTACCCCGTTGCCAGGTGTGACTCTGTCTTCTAAGAGCTGTGATTGGTTGATACGATAAACAAAAAAAACACACACACAAATGCACTTCTAGTAATCACTGGAGAGAAATCAGCCTGGATAATGAAATGTGTGGCATGATGATGAAATGTAGCAAAATTAAATAATTATAACACAGCATCAAAATGTTTGAACATTATTTGCATCCTCATCATCCTTTTTGATTTGCTTGTTATGTTTACTCACCATACTGGTCATTTTATTACTTCATCTATTTTATATTAATGTGCATTCACCTGACAGCATATTACTGTGATTGCCTGCTCCTATAAAGCCTTGTTTTTTCTTTTCGCAAAACAACCAACACAACATGAAAAAAAAGTTGGAGAAAACTGAACTGGACAGAGGAGCAGCGCCTCTGTCGGCTCAGCTCTGGGAGGAGAATAGAGGAGTGATGAAAGGTTAATAGGTCCAGGTGTCACGGTGCGAAGATGCGAACTTTGAAGCGCATTTATTTTCAAGAAGATCAATATCCTTTTTTATCCACTTTTACCCTCCAGCCTGTAAAGTATGAAGCTCTACATGCAGCAATCAAAAGAGAAGAGAAGTCAACACACATGCAAATCTCTAGATGACCATTTAGGCTATGGATACAGACGTCATCATGTACAATACAGCAAATACTTTCTCACCTCTTTTAGATCTCCCTTCTATTTGTATAGCATATATTATTGTAATTTATCTTGTCTAGGGTGGGTATTTATGTATTTTGTTTCTGTGACTCTTTACAATGCTTTTAAAATGTTTATTACTGAGGGCATTTTACAGTCAATAGTGAAAATCCTCTGTACTATATAGTTTGCAATTTTTTCCAATTTTCAGTCAGGATCCAATATTTTTTCTTATTATCTATTTAGCCACAATAAAATTACATTACTAGAGCCACATTTTTAACCCATCTTCCTGCTAGAACAATTTAATTTCCCTCGATGGGGGTGATAAAGTTTATTATATTTACATATTAATGATTGTACAATTGTTAACTAAATTTATGTGCTCATTTCAGCCAAACAGCGCTTTCTGTTTCTACCATCTTCCCTGCTTAAGACACTCTTAGGCTACGTTCACACTGCAGGGAAATGCAACCCATATCTGATCTTTTTGCCTATATGTGACCCATATTTGTCTTTTTCATGGCAGTGTGAACGGTCCAATTCCGATCTTTTCACACACCCAAAAAATCCTATTTGTGCCACTTCAATATGTAATACTAATTTAGATACATTTTGGATATATTTCAAAGCGTCCACAGTCTGAACGGTCATGTTGCACTTTATCCGTCATTGTATCCGCCTCACATCCTGTCTGCGACGGTCCTGATATTGTTGGCTCCCATTGCTCAGCAGCTTTCTAATAATAACAAGGAGAGATGCTGGCAGCCGGTATCTGCATTTTTTTTTTATAAAGCTTTATTGAGCACTTTTTGAAACAATTACATTCACCGCGCATGCAGGTCGCTTTGCGTTCTTGAAAAATCTGAATTGAGCCTCAAGACCTGCAGTGTGAAGTGAACAGCCTTGGACTCACTAAAAGTCCTCTTCACTACTCCTACCATTTTTTTCACTGTAAGAGATCTCTTAAAGATGCTTGGTAAATAATTTCTAAGTTATCAATGTAAAATTTTAAGAAAAATATCAGAATTTATGAAATTCTAAGATTTGTCCTGAAATTATGTTATTTAGAGCAACTTTTAGTCTTAGGACTCTTTGTGAATATGGCTACAGGTCTTTACGGGATTAAAAAAATATATCAAATTGAACCCTAAGTGCACAAAACCATAGCGCACAGATGCTACTATCATAATCTTTTAATCAAGGATGAAAACAAGATGGTAAAAATTAGTGTAAAACAGCCCAAAACCCTTTAATATGTTTGTGATATAAACTGGAATTTTAACAGGGGTGTGTTTTTTTTTTTTACCATATCTATAAGTTTCACTGAATTAGTGATGTTTTGCCAGTTTTTTATGTGTGCCTATTTATTCCAGCATATTTATAATAAATGTGTGTTATTGTGTGAGGTGCATGCATCAGAATCCAGGACAGTTGTCATGGGGAGCAGACTGATGCTGATACAACAACACTTGATTGTACTGAATGTTTCTGGCACGAAAAGTAGCACTGCTCCTTTGTGTCTTCGCTCCTGTCTAGCCCCCCTCCACGTCCCACTCTCCTCCTCTCCTGTGTTTTCTGCCTTCTTTCTTCCTTTCTTTTGCCCCGTGTCTCTCACATTTGATCCCTTCTTTCTCCTTCCTTGTTCTTCCCATTTTCTGCAAGTCTATACGCAATCATCCTGCTACAGCAGTCTCATTTAAATGTGGAACAAATGTTGTGACAGACTAAAGCTGGATAGAAGTCCTTATCCGTGGAGTGAGAGCTGAATTATCCTGCTTGAGGGAGCTGCTGACACAGACACATAGTGAAACAGGGAGAGAGAGAGGGAACAAGTCACATCTGAATTAAACCAACCTTTCTGTCTGTCTAATAGTCACCCTGGAAGAGTAATTCCTTCATTCCTCCTCTGAGAGATATTCAGACTTTGATGAGAATTTGTCGGGTTCCTCTTTCCTCAAAAGTCCACTGGAACCACTGGGCTAACTGTAACAAACCTTTTAGGGATTCTCCTGCAGTTTATTTGAGCAGGGAGACTTTTAAATGGAGAAAACGTGTTTTCTGCTTCTCTTTTTAGTTATGTCTTACTTTTAGAAGTATTACTAGGAGTGGTAAGTTTCTTGTTTTATTATCAGATCCCTACAATGATGTCACTCTGTCTTTGTACACCCTTGTGCGTTGACAGTTTTATTACTCGGCTCTGTCTGATTGGCCAATCACACAAATACCAGTGTCTTGAATGAAAGAATGAGAGGTAACATTTCCAATGTAACTTCAGAGAAATGCTTCATCCTGCTTTTGCTATGTGAGACTAAATCTTATTATTGTTATTTATTGTTATTAATGTCATTATTTACCAGAGGTGGGGACTCGAGTCACATGACTTAGACTCGAGTCAGACTTGAGTCGTTAAAATCACGACTTGAGACTTGACTTGAAAAAATGCTCAAAGACTCGGACTTGACTTTGACTTTCATGCCATTGACTTCGGACTTGACTCGACTTGAAGCTGTTTACTTCAAAAGACTTGATATTTTTTACTCAAAGTCTTAAAATTTAAAACACATTATTTATAAAGTGGCGTCATTAATTAATTTCACTCATTCCGTATCAATATGCACAGACCGTCACTATGTTTTTCCTCTCTCCTTATGTATGTATGTGTACATAGCTGCAGCAGAACCAATCAAATTAACAGGATATGGACATCTAAAAAAACGCGGCGAAGCTACAGGGCTCAGGGAACGAAATAACCGCTCGAATATGCTTCCGCGAGTAATTTCTTTTGGCTACGTAGGTTATGAACTTTCGAATAACAAAACGAACTGCAACTTGTAAAACATGCAAGAAGAGAATATCGGATGGAGATGCCACGACGTCCAACTTTGTCCGGCATTTGAAGCTTCACAAAGATCGGTAGGTGGCACTTTTCTTTTGCTGTAAGATAGTTGACTTTAGCCAACTTCGTGTTAGCATGTGTACTCCCGGTTAAATTGGTGATGATTTACCCTAAATCCGGTCCTTCAAATGCCTCCACAAATAATGTGCACCGTATTAGCTCAGTAAGCCAGTGGATAGTGAGCGGGGCTCCGGAACAGAAAGCCGGCTGCGCCACCGAGAGGCTGCGGCTGCGTACAGCTCCGTACCAACTCGCGGACTTTTTCACAAAAAATGCCGCCAAACTCGCTGGAAACCACTCATCTACCGAGTCGTATAGTGCATGACCGCCAACGCCTGCTGGAATTACGGTCATGCAGTGTTTTTGGACTTGTAACCACTTCTACGCTCGACTGTTTACGCTGCTTTGGAGCGCTCCGCTCTCAAGACCCAGAGGCGGAGGGGGCCGCGGCCACTTCCGGCAACTCGCGCCGGAGTAGAGTGAAGAGGAAGCGGCTGAGCCGGCCAAGGAAGCGTGGCTGCCGTGGAGGGCTAGCAGCTAAGCTAAAGGCTAACCCATTTAGATCGCCGCTTCCATCCATCTTGCTCTCCCACGTACGCTCACTGGACAACAAAACGGACCATCTACAACTCGAGCTCTCTGCAAAGAGGGAGTTTAGAGACTGCTGCGCTCTCATCCTGACAGAAACATGGCTTTCATCGTCCACACCTGATAGCGCCGTTAGCCTGGAGGGGCTAGCCACCTTCTGCGCCGATCATTGATATATTTGTTTTGTTTCTTATGTCACTCATGTCACTTATGTCACTCAAAACATGGACACATAAAAATACATGTTCACTCAGTGACCAGGTCAGAGAAAAGAGGAAAAAAACTGCTGTTATGGTTCTTTGTATTGTGCTGTGGAAATGTCAGCATTTTTGTCTTTTTTTTATTGAATATCAAGTTTAACAGAACTGCGCAGTAAAGTGGTCCAATTTAAAAATGTTTTTTATACTTTGTGTTCAGCTACACATGTTCTATCATTTGAGATAAATACATATTTTAAAAAGAACAAATGGTCTATTATTTGAATTTTATGTATAATTGTGAATTATATATATAAAAAAAAAATAAGAACGACTCGAAATGACTTGAAATTAAAGGTTCCTGACTTGAGACTTGACTCGACTTTACCTGTCTTTACTTGAGACTTGACTCGACTTTACCTGTCTTTACTTGAGACTTGACTCGGACTTGAGGACAGAGACTTGAGACTTACTTGAGACTTGCAACACAGTGACTTGGTCACACCTCTGTTATTTACCATTTAGTTCAGGTTTAAAAAGTGCAAAAAGTGTAAAAATAAAAAAGTCTCAATACCGTTTAGGACAGTGTTGTATAAAGTACTGAAATCTCGCAGTCAAGTAAAAGTATAGGTACCTCTCCAAAATATGACTTTAAAAGTCCAAGTCACTGACTGAAATGTTACTTGAGTAAAAGGCTTAAAGTATCTGAAATGTATTGTACTTAAGTATGAAAATTACTGTAAAAATAGATGTACTCAAGTAATGTAACCCTAAAAAGTATAAGTAAAAAGTAAAACAAAGCAAATGCGGTTTGAATGACTTTTTTTAGATTTTGGTAAACTTTGAAAGTCAAATTCACAACAACAACCAAGTGCAGGAGAAATTTAGACCAAGTTTAGACAGAAAATACAACCTTTTTGTAAGCTTTCAGTTTTCCTTGTTCAAGTAAGATCAGTGCTATGCACTTTAAAATTGTACACAACCAAGTGCAGGCAAAATTTAGACCGGGGGTGTACACTAAGAACATGGTTAAGTGAAAAACCCGGCTTGGTTAACCTTCAGGAAATGGTAAACCTGCTAATAGATACACCTGCAGGCAGGTCAGCTGACAGCTTTGCTAGGGCCCAGGACAACACAGTCTTTTTGCCCCCCCCCCCTCCCCTATACATCTGCCATCTGGGATGGCTCTTCTCTCTGCATCCTCCTCAAACACACACTTCGTCCCCCCCACCCCCCCCACTAAATGATGCAGGTATCATTTAGTTAAGAAAATTAGGACTCTGCTATTAGATTCTTTACCTATACCACAAGGTTAATTTAACCTGCTTTACTACTGAACCAGCTTCTTATCCTGTTGGTGGTGGTGAACATGCCCAGGCAAGTCCCGAAGTTTTTACTTTGTTGCTATACAACACTGGTTTAGGAGACGTCTAAAAGTCTCTCGTGTAGGCTTTTCATATTAAGTTATGACGCTAGCAAATTGGCCTCAAAAAATATATCACAAAATAAAATAAAAAAAACATTGAAAAACTTTTAAATAATAGATTTGACCAGTCCTATCATGACCATGTTATAGTTGATTGTTCATTCATTCATAAGTCACTAATACAAAAAAACTACTTCATACAAGACAGACATATGATTACATCTAGCTTTAGATTAAGATCAGATAATGATTTTTTTTAAATTGGGATATAACTTAATATCATAAACTTATACTTTCTATATTAAATCTTCAAATTAGTTTGTAATATCACATAATCTCTTTTTCCCCAAGTGCCCTGCATGAGCCAGCTAATCTTGATAGATAAGCTCTTTAAAGGCATAGTTTGGGAGAGGTTAGGAGCAACAATGAATGCCACGACCAAAACAGAACATTTCTGTCATCTCCCCTAAACTGGCTTTAGTCTATATCTGTACAATATGCTGATTATGTGAATATATTTTATAAACTGTCATTTTTCATTATGTTTAGCCCTCGGGGTTTTACAAGAGATGTACAATCAGGGTTTTGACTTGCTAATACCAATTTTAGCTGATTCTTATGATTTCTCTTTAATTACAATTTAAATGAACAGCTTTAATTTTTTCCCCTATCCCTCCTACAACGAGCGGATTTATTATTCATAATAGGAGCAGAGGTGATGTCCCACCATGTGTGTACGAGAGCACTTGCTGTAAAACATGATTTAACTATCATTTAGAAACAATTACAGGCATAATGATTACAGGGTTGACATTTGAACTTGTCTTTAGTATCTTTTATTAGTGATTAGCGCAGCTGGCAGAAGTAACTGCAGACAACAACCTCCAGTAATACATTCAGTCTCACTCTTTTTTTAACTTGTAGCCTGAATGAACATCGGACGTTCTTCCAGGGGGAACAGGTATAAGTGTTTACAATAAATATGTTAAAATACGTAATGACAACAGTCATGATAAACTCCAGAATATTTAAGTACCAAGTCCTGACAGTCCCGTTAGTTTAATGTCTTTAGTGGTAACGTATTTAGTGATTGATGGATTCTTATCATACTCCCTCAATTTTGGAGGGTCAATTTTTTTTTACCAATCAGGGTGGACGTACAATAACAGTGCAAGCAAATTTGGGTGTGGTTTGGCGTAGACTGAATAGGTACGATGCCAACCAAGATGAACATGAACAAGGAGGGTAATTCCATTTCTCAATTTTTCTCCTCACTGTCTTTTTGAGGAAAAAATTGGAAGTGGGAAAAGGAACAGTGACAAGATTGTGGTTTTATGTTACCTGGTCTCAGTAGAAGTACAGGCTGATGGCAAGAGGAGCAGACCACTGACCCCTTTTCTGCTTTCTGTGTTTGCTGTTTGGAGGAGACACAGCTTGGCCCCAACAAGGGACTGTTGATTTAAAACATGTCGGACAAAAAAAAAAAAAAAAAAAAAAAAATGTAGCCCAAGTCATGTTGTGTAAATTTTTTAATGATAGGCAGGGTGACCATTACCTGTCAGCAGGATGAGGTCAACTGCATTGCTGTACAGAGGCACATTGAGCTGGTCAATAACAAATAGACATGTATTTTTTTTTACAGATTTTGAATTGTATTAAATGTTGCAGCGCACAGGAGCTACCATTATGTGAACCTGACAATTTGACAAATCTCCCTCATCGTGATTCTGGGTGTTTTTACGGATGTGGTTAGCTACTTCTCCTTTTTAGATAAGCTCTTGGCAGAACACCAAGACTTTCTGCCAAATTACACCTCTATGATCAGCCAAAATGAGCGGCTTGACTTATTTATTTTTGAAAATATTTATCAACAAAAAATCATGGATGATATATTAGAAACCCAATTTGCTGCTTTGAAAGTCAACATAACCACAGATTTGGCATATCTCAACAAGTGAGTGCTCGTGCTCAGGTCTGGCCCTGAATACACCGCAGCTGAGAGATTTCTGGGCTTTTCCCAACTAGAAGACAGGTCTGCAGAGGGATTTGAAGCTCCTGAAAGAAAAGCGTCAGACATTTAGACAAGAAAATAAACAAATGTTCCTGATTTTATAATTGAACTGTTTTAATGAGTGACACATCCTCCAGTTCGCAGGCTACGCTGTGGGAGGGTTTTCCTCATGAGCACTTTGTGCGCTGTTATGCCCATCAGTTGAACCTGCTCATTCAACAAGCACGCTCATCAATTACAGCTGTCAGAAAAGTTTTACAAATCTGTCTGCTTTTGGAAAAAAAAAATGTCCACGTCCACAAAAAAAAACTGTAGTCCTGGATGAAGTATGTGGGAGAGGGATTCCAGCGTTGGGTCAAACACGGTGGAACTTTAAGAGTCACATGGTGCAATCCAACTAGGTTGTGGGTTTGCATACATAAATCGAGGGCAAAACATGAATTTTGTTAAATAACTTTTTCACGTGCCTTTATGCAATGTGGACATTCTTCACAACATCCTCCAAACATAAAACAAGCCTTAGAGAATTTTAGCCGATACATAAATGAGCAGAAAGAGATGCTGACAAAGGAGGAACCAAACTCAGATGCAGATAATGTCAGTAGCAGCGGTACTGCGAAAGAGTGATTGAGCAGTCAAAAGCTGGCATTGACAAACCTCAACACTAATTTGAACTTTATGTCCGCACGTAGACATTCCCCAATGATCAAAGAAAATCTGAAAGGTGGATTGATAGTGACGTACAGCAGTACAGAGTTTGCAGGGTTTTAACTTCTGCTCTGTTACTGTTGAGGACGTTGATAGAGAACGATCTTCAGAGCACTGTTTCTTAAACCCTTCAATTAACGCAAACAACCATAACAACCTCAATGACATCTGCTGAGTCAGTAAGGTATTTCAGTACACTCAAGAGGATCAAGTCCTTTATCCACACTAACATCGGAGAGGGGCATGATGGGCATGTGGGACATCCAATAAATAAGGCGATTCCCCTGGGATACAAGGGGAGTAAGTATGTAATGTCTATGGGTGAGAGCAGGAACAAAACTCAAATCCATGCTCTTCAGACAGAATGGCAAAGATTGGTTAGAGTTTTTACAGGCCTGCAGCTCACACAGAGAATCATTTTTAACCTCCTTTTTGTGAATACATAATGTAGTAACTACTTTCAGGATTGAAGGACGATTTTATCCAGTATAACAAAAAGTGTTTCTGAACAGGATTACCAACTATAGCTTTATGCACTCGGCAGTTTTGACAAAAGCTCTGTATAAGAATGGTTTTTGGTTGTTTTTGTGCTTAAAATAGACATAATGTTGTTTTGCAGCACACTTTTTCTATTTCAAATTTCAGATGCTGCTGTTGTAAAAATCAAATCTGAAGTGTTTTAATATTTATTAAGCTGTTACCCCACCTTACAAATATCACCATCAGCCCCACTACATTTTTCCTATTGACATTATGGAATTTTGGCTGCCACTCCTCAGAGCTCATTTGTGTGGTCAAGTCTCTTAAGGGCCACCCTGGCTCCAGTCTTCTGAGCTCCACTGGTAAGGGTTATCCATGCTGCCCAGGCAGCCACCTGATGGGACTCTGTGGGGGTTCTCCAAGTCTCCTGGTCGACCTCCAGACAAAAGCTCTCATTGGGTTCTACCATTTCCCTGGTCGGCTTCCCAGGCTTCATGTCTGCCGAACCCTGCCTCCAACATTCACACGCTAGCATCTAGACCTCTTTTGCCAAAGGCCTTATCACTGGTCAGATCAGGCAGGGGACCAGAGAAAATTACGGAGTCCAGCATTGTTTTGGCAAACTTGCACACCGAAGCAACACCAACTTTAGTGACCTCCGATCAGCACTACCAGGTGTCATTACCACCAGCGTGAATAACAATCTTACTGTATTTACGCTTATCCTTAGCCAGCAGTTTCAGGTAGGATTTGATGTCGCCCATTCTGGCCCCTGGCAGGCATTTGACTACGGTCCCTGGTGTCCCTAATATCCCGTTTCTGAATATGGAGCTGCCATTTACCAGAGTCGGCTTCTCAGCGGGTGTGTCGCTGAATGTGGGCAAACTGTTAGAAACGCAGGCAGGTTGGTGGGCTAGCGGCCTCATACCATGCCGAGAAAAGTAAACCATATGAAACACAAGAAGTTCCCAAATGTGAAGTGCAACAACAGAGAATGTGTTTTAAATCTGCTTATGTGTTAGAAACAGAGAGATGTCTGAGCAAAGAGATTAAGGATAAAATTGAGAGAGTCTAGAACATTAAGCCACAATCTACACCGCAGCAACAGAAAACAGGAAAATACGCGATACACATTACCACAATCTCAGGAGCACAACAGCGCCTCGACTGGCGCTTCATCTGTTTTTATTAGCTTCAGCTTTTCCTCTTCTCCACCGGGTTGCTTTCACATGTACCTGCCTTAGCTTTCTCCACGCTTCCCTCTGTGTATAAGCTCCATAGTTTTCACTGCTCCTCACTAGTTTCTTCCATTGTTCTACCTCATGGTTTGTTTCCCTGCCCTGTTCTCTGTTTGTTCTCCTCTTAAATTATTTAATTATTATTAAACTGTGTTTCTTCACAAACACTACACATCATGACATTTAGTTGTTATTTTAGTTTTTTTAGATCCCCTTTGCCACTTTTAAATTTTTTTCTTCTGTTATCACATCAATATAACAAAAGCAATGCAATTTCTAATAGTTTACTGCTAATAGAACAGTTGTGTATCAGATAGACTGTTTTTGCAATTTAAAGTGTTTTTATTTTGGGTCATTCAGTCTGGATGAACCAGATTTCTGTAGTTACAATAACAGCACATCAATGTTTAATACTCTGCAATGCAGAGATAAAACCTCTGATAGTGAAAATGGAAGTTGGTGTCTGCAAATGTGTTTTTGTATATGCAAGAGAAACAGAAGGAAAGGATAGTATTAGGATATTTTTACACAACATTATAGCCTCCCATTATCAGTTAAAATGTGTTTTGAACCCTAGTAATCATGCATTAAGTGGGTCTTTTTCTGTTCACCCTTCAAAAGCACATCAATCCTGTTTCCTAACATGCTGATTTATTCTGCCAACAGGAACAGTAACAGATAGCATATCATAAATTGCATAACAGTTCAACAAAACTAGTACTTTTTCCTTCTTGTAAATAAATCAATTAAATATACATTGTGTGGAATGAAAAGCAAACAAATGGGAAATCAAAGGATGCCATACAAAAATGGGAAGAATACATTTATGTGAGCGACCATCCAAATTAAAGAAGTAACGTCATGAGCATGGCTAAAGAATTGCCAGGGAAAAGATCCCAGTAAATACGATTTATCCACCATTTCATCCCTGTTGTTTACTTTTTCAGCACAGGTTTGCAGTTTAATTGTGAAAGAGTCAAGACAAATCAGGAAAATGTCAATAAACTTATAAAGCTACTGCACTGTTCTAATTTCCTTTGCAGAAATAGGGCTGCCATGTCACTGTTTCTGAAAACATGTTTTCCAGGTTATCTTAATAATTTCCATCCTTGAAGAACTTTTATTGTGCCCCTCTGACCCATTGAAATGCTTAATCTATGGAAAGGTATCGAAATGTTTTCAGAAAGAACTGAAAGAACATCCAGTTGCCTCCAATATAAGCCTGTTTGCTATCAAGTTCAAGGGATATTAATACTTTTGAAGGCCACAATATGTACATTTTAGGATATAGGGCAATTTCCTAGTTCATCATCCTTTGTTTAATTGCTGTGAATACATTTGCAGAAAGTCTTCAAGAATTCTGTCTTCAGTAGTGTGCTGTGTTTGTTTGTGTTGCTGGTGTCTTCACAAACATGGTTAATCTACTTATTAACCCTGATTGAATCAGTTTCCCACAAACAAAGCTGTCAGACAGTGAAAAAGTGATTTTATGAAGGCAAACGACCCGTCTCTGTTATACATGATGAAACAAAATGAATGAAATCACTGTTACAGGCTTTATGCCATGTTGCTCTCCCCGGAGGCAGCTATGAAGCAGTCAGACACACACAGGACACACACACACACACACACACACACACACACAATCCTCCATCGCTCTTCATCTCTTTGTCAACTGACAGGTTTTTTATACTGACTGTTATGCTCACGCACAGGAATTTATGTATCCCAGCGGTGTTCAGTCTTCAATGGTATTTTTAAAAACCAATACCAATTTTAGGCAAACTGAGTTGACCCAAATTAGTTTAGCTTTGAGGAACGAAAGAGGATAAGCACATTAAATTGAATTTGTATCTCTTGCCGTTGATATGGGATATACTTTTCCTGAAATGTCAAACCTTTTAAAGTTTCAAGATGATATTATTGAGTATATCAGGCTCCCTTTCAAATTAGACTCAAAATTCAGTGTCACAGGTATATTAATCCTTACTTGGATTCCCTGTTTGTATTTTTCCACATCTTTAGTGGTACTAAAAATATCTCTGTCTTCTCGGTTTTGCCAGTCATCACATTTTTTTGTTATTCTCTCCTCAGTGTGCTTGTGTATGTGACCATGACTAACAGGTCACTGCTGTTCAGCACTGAGGCCAATCCCTTCAGGTCCTTGTTTCTGCTACTTGTTTAGCGACCTTGACAGCCTTTTGCTGTCCCTCTGAGTCGCACTGTTTCCACTGTTTGTTCCTCCTCTTTCCTGTCTGCCTCTTCTCTGCTCTTTTTTTTGCCTCTTTTCATTTTCCTCTGATCTACTATAATCTCTGTTCCTGCTTTTATCTTGGTCTTTCCTCTTTGCTTCCTTCATAGCCTTCTAAGACCCAACCATGACGGAAAAATCCGCCAGAACAGATGGCCTCGCAGCCTCTTGAAGAGGTCCTGTGGGGGGGGCTTTAAGAATGCAGTGCTCTCTCCATTAGGCGTGATGGAGCATGAGAGTTCTTCCAAAGTTTTGACCATGCATAAACTTCAGTGTTGAGAACGTGGTAGTTCATTTTTCTAGTGGCAGCATATCGCGCACCTGGGTGCAGCATAGAAGGGCCTGGTTGAAGAAGCAGTATCTTATCCATGTGGGGCCCGTGTGCACCTGCATGACTTCGTCAGTGGAGAATTTGAAGCATGACTAGCCACGGTGGCCTCATGCCAAGGCTACAACCTCATAACGTTAACAAATGGCTGGCAATGTTCCAAGTAATTTAAAATAAGACTGTTGGTGGGGCTGCTGCTATACACATTGAACAACATACCTTTTCTTCTGCCAAATGAATCTCAACGAAACAAACAGCAGCAACAGCAATCCAAAATCTCCAAATCAATACGTATAGGGCCATGGTGAAGCCCACTGCACAAAGATGAATACACTGGACTTCAATCTGTGGAGAATCCCACACACTGTGCATAAAGTCTCGAAGCTGGTAGAAATAGGGAAGTTTTGACATGTTGTGTCATGACCGGCATGGTAAATAGAGATGAGGAGGGACGAAGATGATAAGGAGGAAAAGCTCAGCATCGCATAAAACTTCAGGCTTCAGAACCTTGATGTTACCAACTCACATTGATTGGTAAAAAGGAGTTGGGGCTATGGATGGATGGATGGATGGATGGATGGATGGATGGATGGATGAACCGGTGGATGTAGTATTGTGATAGAATGGCTTATTGCAGCAGGGATATAGCTATTTGCCGAGTCCAGATTTCCACCACATGGTCATCGTGTTGTAATCCATGACTGATCACACAAACCAGCCTGCTCATTGAAAATTGGTTATATATATATATATATATATATATATATATATATATATATATATATATATATATATATATATATATATACACACATCTTATTATTTTATTATTCTTATTATTAATAATAATAAATAGATTTGTGTATTTTCTATCAAACACGTCTTTCTTAAGTACTTTTATTCATCTGTGGTCATGGGTCATCGGAGATGTTTAAACTCAGAAAAAACAGCCTAGCCTGCTGAATAAACATTGTTTATATTTGTTTAATAATGTTTGACGGACTGAGTCCTTTGTTTTTCTCTGGGGGTTCTGGAGTTTCCCCCTCTTTTTAGTCAAGGTTACACATATTGTTTTAATGTGTTGACATGAACAGAGTGTTTCACCTATTGATCTGGAGAGCTTTGTGATTTGGTCATCATGAGGACAGAAAATGTTAATACAATGGTGAGATTTATTCATAGAAAGGGGTTGTAACTCTCATGTGGAAATAAATGCTGTAATGAGTTCTAACATTGTCTAGTTTAAAAGCAACAAGAGACAGCAAACTCTTTGACTTGCATCTCGTCCTCTTCGTCCCTGTCTTCTCCCATCTCCCCCATCCCCTTTCTTTCATTTTATCCTCTTCTTCCGACCCTTCTTTTTTCCCCTCTTCCTCCTTCTCTTCCCAGTTCTTCCTCTTTCATTCCCCTCCCCTTTCTCTCACTCATATCCTAATCCCTCCTCTCCACCCTAATTTAAACTCTTTGAAGCCTTCAATAAGGCTCCATAATAAGCTTCTCCCTCTCCAGGCAAGCCAAGAGAGCTGCCTCCCAGTTGCTTTCTGTCTCTCTGTGAGTGCAGGCATGTTAATATGTGTGTGTTCTGTTTATTAGTGTCTCGGCTTGTGAGTGTTTGTGCCTATAACATGCACTCTGTGTGTGTGTGTGTGTGTGTGTGTGTGTGTGTGTGTGTGTGTGTGTGTGTGTGTGTGTGTGTGTGTGTGTGTGTGTGTGTGTGTGTGTGTGTGTGTGTGTGTGTGTGTGTGTGTGATTGAGTGCAGTAAGAACCCAAGTGCTGAGCAGAGAGCCCTGAGGGGAGGAGAGGGGCACACTGTGAAACATATTAGAATATGACTCAACTCCAGTATAAACTGTGTAAGGAGGTTATTGATGCTGAATTAAATTGAATTAAACCAAACTGACTGAAAGTAAGATCAAATTGATTTAGAAAAATAACAACTAAGAACTACACAAAAGACCACATTAATGTATATACGTAAACTATTTGTGAAGATGCAACACAAAAAGATAACTTAAGTATTAGACAAAATGACTTGTCTATATTTACATCTATGAAAGGCATCTTTGGACCACCAGTTTCTCAATGGACACTTTTGTGTTTATCGACTGTTAAAGCAGATTATACCCCTTTTAATCCATCAAACAGAGGTTCTCTAAATAGTTTTTAGAACCATGGTTGTGGACAGATGGAACAATAGTGTCAATAACTGACCATAAATCATATAAACTGTTATGATGTTTAGTGTAAACAAATTTTTTTAGTTTAATCAAAAACGTTTAACGAGTAAAAAAGTAATAGAAAGAAAGAGAAAAGAAAATTAGTAACTTAGGAAACAAAGTTAGAAGGAGAGCAAGCATAACTGTTTCACTGGAAGATGAGGACTTAACAAAATGAAAATATAGAAGAAATTAATTCCCACAACGTGAAACAGTGGTTAAAAATTAAACTTAGACAGAGACAGAAAAAAGCTGTTCATAAAGCTGTTCTCTATTGAACAGTTCACAATGTTGTCTCTCTGCAAAGAAAATTGGTTTAGAACAAAATACTTGTTATTTATTTTCTTTGTGTTGTGCTTTATTACAGGTGTTTAGCTGTCTGATTGCTAACATACCATTGAGCCTGATGTTACAACAACTCATGCTGTCTATCATGCAGCATTAAGGTTCATAACAGGGTATAGATCTCTTAATTTATATTCCACTGTAATTTATATTCTCAGGTGAACTGGCCATCATTATCAAACCATAGACTCATGCATTTGTACATTTTAATCTATGAAAACAGACTTGGACTGTTACAACCTCTTATTTTAAGTCATATTTTATTTGATTATTTAATCGAGTCAAATGTTTTGGTTACAGTGTTTATAAAAAGAAATTGTTTTGTTTTATCAAAACAGGTCTCTACTGAAAATGAGATCTTGAATATCAATAAGAATACTTGATAAATAAAGATAAATAAAAAAATACTGATTTGCATGTGTATTTAGTGACAGGGACTGGGCAGTCCAAGATACATGTGCAGGGGTGCATAATTGCCCACAGATTACGATGTAAAAAGGAAAGATGTGTGGTGGTATGTTTGCATGCAATTTTATGCATCTGACAATTTTTGAGAGCCGGATATTTTGAAATTCCTAACCATCTCCAACTTTTATTATGAAAGCTGTGCACTCATGAGGCCCCAGAAATCTGTTTTGGCCTGGGAATGCTGGGGAAACTATAATAAGCTTGAGAGTGCTGCTGGGGAGAGGGTTGTCTGGGTTTCTCTTCTGGACCTGCTCCCCCTGTGGCAAGATCTTGGACAGCTGGAAGACAATGGTTGAATGGATGAGCCAAAAGGACAAAACAAGTGTTGGATTCCTGTTGAAAAATATGTTTTTATTCTTGTCTTTTGAGCTGACAGTTGGCAAATTAGCGCACTGTCATAACCTATTCAGCTGTAGTCAGAACTATAAACCAATGAATCAGTCACTTTAGTATAGCTAACCCAAAATACCATGAATTCAAATGTGAGAAGCAGTTTAAGACCCTTACCCAAATACTTTGTCCCAGCAGAGTAGCGGGGCCGTCAAAAGTCTTCATATTCTCTCTGGCCATGTAATCAGTGTGTAAACAGGAGAAACAAGAATACATTGTGACCTTAACATGGCTAGAAAAATGATTTAGCTCAAAGTCTTGAACAAAATTGAGCAAAATTGATAACATTCTGTGTGGACAATATGTTTTCTGGTGTTTCATTATGAGAGTCAGTAGCAGGAATATGGCAGCTTTTGTTTGTCAACTGAAGATCTCTTTGAGCTGTAATAGATTAGAAATTGGCTTCAGCACACACACATACTCAAAAAACAAGCATACAGCCCCTTAGCACTGATTCAGCTCACACAAACATACAATCAGACAGCACAGAAACACACACTGCCCACTGGCTTGCTGTGTTTACACACACAGACGCACGCTCCCTGCTCCATGGGTTTATCTTCATGATGATAGTAATCAGTATAAAGCCCACTGGCTACAGCAGCAGGCTGCTTGGTAGTCATTACCGTTAGCTTGACTGTTTACACTCGTTAATCAAATTAGCAAGTCTCTCTTTCAAACACACACACACACACACACACACACACACACAGAACTGTGCATACTTGCAAAACTGTTCAACACACAAACATGTGTGACATACACCTAATTGAAACACATTGGTGTACACGCACACACATACAACACACAAACACGGGAGATGTAAACAAGGAGTCGGGCTCAGAGTTGCATCTTAGATTAATTATCTCTGTCCTAAAGCGGAGACGCCGTCAGATACAGGGAGGTGGAAGGGAAGGGGAAGAAAGATCTCCTCACTTCTTAAGCTCGAAAGATGCAAACTAGATAAACGCAGGGAAATGGGGAACGAGGTAAACCAACACGCAGGGAGACAGAAACAAAGATGAGTGCAGGAGCTAAAGTTACACTTCAGGTTTTAGTTCCTAAAATTGTCTCAGAAAAGTCTAAATATTCAAAGGAATAACAGGGAACATGACAAGTCAAACAGGGGATCTGGAGACCGTAGCTTTTAGTACGTAGCTATATCTCTGAGCAGTGTCCTTGGATCAGCTTATTTGGGCAATGGTGATTTATAGTTTTGTTTCCTGTTTGGATTGCAAATAATGGATAGTGAGGATCAATATGTAACGAAGTGAGCCATTAAATTGCTCACGTATTACCGACATAATGTCTAGACAAAAACAGACTAAGCAATAATCCCATAAAGGCCTGGTCAGAAGTTTAAATGCAGTCTTGGTGGGCATGTGTCGCCTACAAGGTTTAGGTTGGTTAAAACGCTTTTAAATTTTTCTTCTTGTTTTTCCTTTTTCTGGGAGGTTGTTTGTTTTCTTGCTTTATTTTTTTTGAAGTGGACTTATTAGGCAAAAGGCAGTGACTGTCATGATTTAGGTTTTTGTTTGTTTATTTTGGACTTTTCTGGACTTTTCTTGGATCAGCCTTCATCTCTAAGCAGCCCAGTCTCCCTTCAGCCACCTCCCTGCTCTAGATCAGCTCTTCCTGTTGCCACTAATTACAGTCAAGTCGCCTCACCTGTTCAGCTGTCTACATACACCTGCTTCAGCCAACTCACCCCTGCAAAAACTTGCATCTTCTGGTCCCCTCCTCATCCCTGCCTACCTAAATCATCAGCCATTACTCATCTGTCAAGTCTGGTTCTGCTTGCCTGCGTCTGTTGCCACTACACATCCTCCCAATACTCCCAATACACATCCTTTTTTAAAACATAACTCTGTCTGGTTGAATATCGGGTTCACCAGCAATAATCATTACAGTGACATTCAAACATATGGACTCAGTACACATGTTTTAAACTAAATAATACATTTTCTCTAAACTACATGTGGTTAAAATGATATATTTAGAATATGATTAAATCAAATAACTTTTATTTTTCTCACCTTGTTTATTATGACCCATCACAGAACCTAAGTAAACACACTGCATATAGTTGCAGTTATTGGGGGTATTTTCTACAGAATCCACAAATACAAGTTTGTGGATCAATGTGTGCTTCTGTGTTTTCCTTGTGTCTCTGCTCCGTCTTCTCTAACCCCCAGTCGGTCGAGGCAGATGACCGTTCACACTGAGCCTGGTTCTGGTGGAGGTTTTCCTCCCTGTTAAAGGGGAGTTTTCCTCTCCACTGTTGCTTCATGCATGCTCAGTTAGAGGGATTGCTGCGAAGCCATGAACAATGCCGACGACTCTCCCTGTAGCTCTACAGGAGGAGTGAATTCTGCTTGTCAAGACATGATGCAATCTGCTGGGTTTCCTCAGATAGGAAACTTTTTGACCATTCTGGATGATTTGATTGAATTTGACTTTGTAAAGTGCCTTGAGATGACAAGTTTTGTGAATTGGCGCTATATAAATACAATGTAATTCAACTGAACCAGTACTCACTCAGTTTTCAAAACACTGGTTGTGTTTTAACATAATCAGATAGTATTATCAAATCTTGCTAAAAATGCTGTTCATAAAATTATTGTACTTGTCGGCAAAACATGGGAAAACCTAAAACTTTGTCACAGATTGCCCGTGTTTTTACAGAGGCATTGCAACACCCACTCTAGGGGAAACGATCAGTTTGGCAAGCAACTCAATACAGCAACAAAAACAGAATTTAGGCTTTCTATTTTCTCCTCAGTTATCCAATGGCAAATGAATAAGAAAAGGATTGTGATTGTTTCACATTAACTAGGACAAAAAAACAATTAGGCAGATATGTTGTGATGTCACTGTGTCTTGGATGGCAGTGCATCAACAAAACCGCATCTGAAAGCTGTCCCCCTCAATCTAAGTTTTCCAAATAAAGACTTACGAGAAACAGGAGAAACAGTGTGTATGTGGAAATAGTGTGTGTGTATCTTTGTGAAAGGAATAAGGCTTTCTCTAAGAAACCCTAAAGTGTCTTTATTGAAAGACAAGGACAGGGATGAAACTAATGAAAAGAGCTAAAGCTCAGATTAGCAAGCAGCCATTTACAATGTGATCCCATTTTACAAAAACTATACGCCAGTTTTAGCACAGCTATAGAGCATGTTATATAGACCCACACTTGACTGCAGACACACACAGCGAGAGAGAGAGAGAGAGAGAGAGAGAGAGAGAGAGAGAGAGATTAACAGCCAGTCATTTATTTGCAAGCCTGTTTTTTTTAGCCCAGGACATGCTGTTATGCATTTTACTGATGCTCCTATAATGACTGTAAAATCAGTTTCCAAAGCAGTGCATTATGAGCAAAGATTATGTGGCAAGTTTTCATTTACTATCAAATGAACTCGACTCCTGGGGAATGGGAATGATCTAACTCAGAAGCATCTGATGCATTTGCATAAACATGGATTTTCACTTGTGCAACAATGAGAGATGTTGGCACATATCTGTAGATAAATATTTAGAAATGCATCCAGTCTTTCCAGCTTAGAACCAAACAAGAATTTAAAAGCTTTTTTCTTCTCTTTTGTACAACTTTACCCTTTCCATGGTTAAACAAGACAGGCATCATCAGGTGAAAGAGTGTACTTATAAAGATAGCATTCTGGTGAAAACAAGGATCCAAGACTTCCCAGCAACTTCTACGGCATCATTCAGCCTAAGAAAGTATTTTCATAAAAACATTACCTTCTTTTGGCTTTTGGCTTTCACTGGTCGCCACAGAGACTCATCTGTCGCCACCTAATCCTTCCTCCTGTATCTTCTTCTCTCACGCCAGCTACCTTCCTGTCCTCTTTCACTCCGTCCTTAAGTCTCCTCTTTGGTCTACTTCTAGGCCTCCTACCTGGCAGTACCAGCCTCAACATCCTCCTATCAATGTACTCACTTGTTCTCCTCTGTACATCTCCAAATAATCTTAGTCTGGCTTCTAACTTTATCCCCTGTCAAGACCCTTAGGTGTTTGAGTTTTGAGGTTTCTTTATGTTTCTGTTTCTTTCCTGTTTATGATCTCTATTTGCTATAATTTTAATTTAATTTGTTTGTTACATGTACATTTTCTATTCTGTTAGATTTCCTTTCTGTGTTTTTCTCTATTCTGTTCCAGTTCATTACTCTCCTCCCCTGAGCTTCTCTATCTTCATTAGTTTCAGCTGTTCCTCATCCCCACCTGATTGTTCACACATGTGGCACATGTCATTCACCTCCCCTCAGTAGCTGGTTTTCTTAGTTATTTGCTGGTTTCTTCTGTTCATTTCATGCTCCTTGTTGTTCTACCTGATTTTCCATTGTTCAGCCAGATGTTTTGTTGTTCTGTTCTAGATTCTATTTACCTGAAAATTTTCTGTTTCATATTGCCGTCTGACTGCTGGTTTGTCGCATCAGTTGTTCCACCTGTGACTACTTTTGTAAGCTTCTTCTTTTATTAATAAAACTTCATTTAGGCCACTGCAATGCTCTTTCCTTGGGTCCTCTTTCAACCAGACTATGACACTAATATGAGCTGTCCCATCCATCCTCATCACTCCTAAAAGAGAACCTCAATACCCTCATCTCTGCTACATCCAGTCTTTCCATAGCAATAAAAACTAAACTTTTCCAAGTAAATAAGGAAGAGAAATAACATTTTCAGGTACCAGATTTAGGACAACACCTCATGTCATCATACTATGGCTGTGAACCATTTGAAGAGGACTATATAATGCCTATATCATCTATCTGTTATTCCATGAGAGCACTAACTTTTTGATCGTGTGATGTGGAAATATGTACAGATCATATATATATATATATATATATATATATATATATATATATATATATATATATATATATATATATAAGTTTTGGATGGATGGATCCACTTTTTTATCTTTTGTACATCAGCCCCATTTGGAAAGATAATTAGCAACTCTAAAAATGTGTCTTGCCATTCATATGCTGATGATATTCTATTGCACTGCTCCTTTAATGACTCAGAGTTAAACAGGATAGATTACCTAGTAAATTGTTTTGCTTGTGTTAAGAACTGGCTTATCAATAACTGTCTTCAGTTAAAGTCTAGTAAGACTGAAACTCTGATCATTGCCCCAGAAAAAAAACCTTCTGTGATCAAACAACACCTCGGTTCCCTGGGCTCCTCATCCCAGCCCAGTCTGAGAAACCTTGGTGTTCTTTATGACCAGTCAATTTCCCCGGAATCTCCCAAACATTTCTCTCATCAGAAATGACAAAATTGAACTAATTTGTTTTTAGACCTGAGCTACAGTCTTCTGCCAACCTTGACTTTGTTAAACTGTGCTGAGTCAAATTAGCCCTTAGTTTCTTGTAGCATTCCTGCTAAACAAGAATTTGATTAATTTTAGAATTTTATATATTATAGACGGATTATCTAGTTTTTAATTTGGTCTGATGAACCTGCAGATTTTCTAATTCATAGTTGATCACCTAAAGTCATGAAATTGATGGACTGTTCAGGGTTTAATTTTACTGTGCATGTCTCCGGATGGAATATCTATATGAGTCAAACATTTCGAACTACAGTTTAAAACTTGCACAAATCGTAGTTTTGAAGCTTGTCAAACACTATGTGATTAATTTTATAATCTTTAAGAAAGGGATTTCTTTGTGATTGCAACTGCAAGTATTCCTCTGGATGGTTATTCTGAATGTACAGAATGATAAGCCAACTGGAAAATAAAAGAAGAGACTGTAGACAAACACGCAGACACACAGGCTGCAGAG
This sequence comes from Fundulus heteroclitus, assembly GCF_011125445.2. Lineage (NCBI taxonomy): Eukaryota > Metazoa > Chordata > Actinopteri > Cyprinodontiformes > Fundulidae > Fundulus > Fundulus heteroclitus. The sequence goes on along the minus strand of NC_046363.1, from coordinate 23,617,858 downwards.
AAGACAGCCAAATACTGAGAAAACAAGCAGTGGAAACAAAAATATATAAGGATAAGAAACAAGACAAAAATACTGGATAAGGGACAAGCAGAAAGAACAGGAGGTAAATAAAATGATACAATGACAGTGATGTAAATCCAGTGAGACAGTGTGGGGACACATAGAAAATGTTTAAGGGAGAAAAAGAACTAACAGAGTAGAAATAGAAACTAAAACCTGGTATATATGAACAGGAAAATTAGATAAAAGGATAAAAAACTAACCAGGGAGATATTGCTGAAATTCTGAGGCCAGGTTTGAGTCTAAATAGTTGTGATTTGTGTTTTAGTTTATATTTATTGCAAACATACAAATCCAATATTTAAAAATTAGATGGTTGCAAAAATCTATGTACATACAAAAAACCAATGTCAGACACGGCTGGAGCAACACCAAAAAGGTGTTGTTGAGTTTTTTGGCTTCACTTATGTTTCTGACTTGTTTTGAACTGTGGCATTTACCGGTCATGAGGAATCATAAAGAAAAAATAATCTGGTTTTCTAAGTATAGCAGCATATGTTTTAAAAGGTTTGCTACAACATCTCTACAGTTGCTTGGGTTACATCATAATATCTTAGTTCTAGTTACTTTTAGATATTCTAGAAGGGGAGCGCTATTGCGCTAGTGAGATGCAGACTTAAAATCTGGCATCTCCTAAGAGGTGTAAATTCATTTGATGGAATTAACCATTGAGGACCTAGAATTGCATTAGGAAGTTCTGAGAAAACCATGGACCAAGCCTGAAAATCTGAACAAGCACAGCTCATAGGTCCCTTACCCTTCCTCTCTCCTGCGTTACAGCCCTCCCTCCACAGCTCTTCCCCCCACAGTGAAGCCTGCCATGCTGCTCTGATGTTTACCGTATTTTTTTGGACTATAAGAGACTTACAAAAATTGATGGTGCGCCTTATAATCCGGTATGCCTTATATATGATTAAATTTGTGCTTATTGACTGATTTTATGTGGTACAAAGCGCTCAAAAATCAGTTAAAATGTGTATGTACGACTTTGGTGCACTGTGACACTACCTGATCGGACAAATGAGCCGTCTACAAGACTGCCTGACTGTAATGTCGAAATTAGAAGTGTATTCATGTAAGGCAGCCTGCGCCCGGAGTACATGCTAGCAACAATAAACATAGTAAGATAATTCAATATAAAAGTTCCATTTATTTTGGCCTTATGTTAGAAACAGGGCAGTGTTGTCCAACTACTCTGTCCACTCGACAGAGACGGATAGCTCTCCCTCTCTCAGGAGAGAATGGTATTAAGGAGGAAACACGCTGGACGCTTGCCAAAGCTCAGCAAAGCAGCATAAACACATGCTACGTTTAGGTTAGCTTTTCATTTTAATCAGTCAATAAATGTACATTAGAAGCATAACACTACGCGATGGCTAAATTACATTGAAGTTCTAATTTCAGAGGCGTATACGCTCCTGTTTGGCCAGGAATAAACGGGAAAACATCCTGTTCACTTTCGGAAGTATCCCAAAATAAGAGTCGTCAAAAGTTTAGCGGCATGGATGTTGCAGTTGTGACAAGCTAACAAACTAACAAACAAAAATGTGCAATTTCTAATCAGATATGGTCAAGACACGGACTTTTAGGAGATAAAAACAAAAACATTTTACTGGTAATTTAATACCTTACCCATATATTACTGATAATTTGTCTTTAATTACTTACCCATGATGAAAGTTCTTCTCTCGTCAGAATCACGCAGCTGTGGAGCATACTTTACAGCGTGTGGTGTAAATTTGCGCTTTTAAAAACACATCCATAAGCCATGTCGCTTATGTTACGTAGCCAGTGTATTTCCTCCTTAAGGTGGCCAGATTTTATATCTCTAATGAAAACTGGGGACGTCTCTGATTTTGTTAAGTACAGAATCTCTGCCTGGGGGTTGGTTTGTTTTGTCTGAACTGCAACGGCGTAGTGATATTACACACTTGGGAAGAATATGTAATGTGCCACTGCGTCTTATATGTGGACAAAGACACACATAGACACATAAATTCATGGTGTACCTTATAATCCGGTGCGCCTTATAGTCTGAAAAATACAGTACCCTCTTTTTATTTCTGGCTCGGTCTAAGTCTTTCTTTTTAGCTTTCATTATCAGTCTCCTGTTTACCTGTCATTGTATTATGTGCTGATGCCGCTACAGTTTTGCTGTAATTTTATTTTTGTATTGTTTTTCCACTATTTTTCCACAAAGCTGCAGCACACCAGCAATCTTGAGCTTGAACGATTGTCAGCACCATGTGGCGGATGGGTGTGAGCAGCACACACACAACCGTGATTAAGACTGCTAAGACACCCCTGGCTTGTATTGGTTATTTCTGACTGAGAGTGGTGTATTTCTGCAAATGGTAGTAAGACCACTGGAAGGAGCCAGAGAAACTTGATTTTTACAAAAATGGCCTGCTGCAGCTTTAATCGTACACTTCTCAGCTATAATATCAAGCTCCCAGCATCAACTTTTGCAGCACAAACAAATCTCTCAAGCTGTTGCAGGCCACAATGTCAGTCTTTGCCAACCAAACGACCGATGCAAAGATGCTACAGCTACTATGCTCTGAGACATATTACAATCAATGAAGGTAGACATCTGCAAGACAATTGAGACTGTTGCTATGGGAGTTAGAGAGGATATTGTAGGCTGTCAAATTGGAGTTAAGAGCAATGGGAACAATAAAACAGACCATTAGCCATCAAGAGGAAAAGGTAGTTGCTGTTAAAGGGAGAATTGGTGATTTTTCCGGAAGTTTCTCCAAGTCTCTTTTTGAATAACTGCGCATTCGTGAGACCGTCATACCTGCTCTTCCGCTCCTCAGGGAGATTGCATGAACAAATCTCCCAAATCCACTCTAGTCTTATTTCTTTCCACTAACGCCTTCCTCTTCTTCTTGTGACTCTCAGCCATGTTCAAAGATTGCAGTGAGAGTAGGGGAGCTACAATGAATGGCTGACACCGAAGCTAACCAGATACATAAACACTAAAAGTGCACAAGCGCTGGCAGCAAGCAGAAACTAACAAGGAACCTGCAGACACATCGGCGTTACATGAGCGCATCAGAATGATGGGTATTTGGGTTAACCATGAAGCGATACCAGGACTTGAGGGACAGAGGTGTGTGGGCAGAACCAAAACTCTGACCAATCCCTGCCATTTGGTTCAAATGACAGGATTGGTCAGAATTTTTACAGGCCTGCAGCTTTCACAGACATGTCATTTTTTAACCTCCTTTTTCTGAATACATAACATATATTCAGGATGGAAGGACCATTTCACTCAGTAGGAGCTGGAGGGCGTGCCTCAAGCGACTGCAGGCAGCGCACCTGTGAGCAATTGCAATCTGCTGCAGTCAGACTTATAAGGAGCTACTGGATAATCACTCTTTGCCTGATGGTTCCACAAGTTGGTGACTCTCCTCAGACATGGCTGAAATAATCCACCTACCTCATCGTCTAGTTATTGTCTGGTTCTTCATGGCTCCCATGATCGACACCAGCCTCCTTGTACCGGCTTTCCCCTGCTTGCCCACTCTCCATCAAGCTCGCCTGCTCCAATCCCACTCACAACATCTACAACCTCAGGATTTACCCCACAGGATCACAATTTCTCCTCACCCAACTATCTGCACAGTAAGCTCTCTGCCCAAACTCTCATCCATACCTGTCACACTGTTCCTGGGCATCACTAACTCTCCTCCTCTAGAGACAACCTGAGGGACTCCTGAAGTTGATCCTCTGAAAACCTGCCTTAACTTGTTTAATTAATAATTTAAATCTCCTCCTGTGTCCTGCTCATGGTTCTACATGTGGGTCAGGAAATTGTCCTCCAACATGACACAACCGTAACAATAATAGGCTTATTGAAATCCTGTGTCTATAAGGGATTTATTACTGTTATGTTTAGACATTCCATGTTTGACACAGAATCAACAAACACAAAAAACTGTAGGGTAGTTTTAAAGGTTTATTGAGGGAATGGAAAAATGGGCAGATGCAGGGGATGGAACAGGGATTGGCCAATTGGAAAGGCTCCGGTCACAGACTGTGGGAAGGAAGAAGAGAGGTTGAGCATCGACAAGTAGGAAGGCGGATAGTAGTGGAAGAGACTGACTTACAGCATTGGTGATAAGTGGTGGCCTGGAGGTGACTGACAGATAGAGGTCGGTGCTGGTGGAAGTGCGGTTGCAGACAGATGGTTCTCTTATGCCAGAGGGTGGACAGGCCTGTTGGAGATATGGCTGAGAACATGGAGGAGCAGTGGTCGACTGGAGTGCAGAGATGTCTCTTGGGATTCGGGCCAGACAGAAGAGGAGATGATCTTCAGGAGGAGTCTCTGAGAACCAGGTTTCAATGAGGTGGCACCTGAGGAAAGCACACGCAGGATTAGTCGGGGAGAACTTGGAGTCATGGAAGAACAAGGAGGCTAAGATCTGGACAGGTTCTGCTCAGGAAGTCATCTTAAGTGCTCCTCGCTAATTGGTGTGGATGGAAAACACAGTGTGTAAAGATTTCATTGACAGGTTGAGGAAGAACAACATTCAGAGGGTTAGGGTTAACATACATACTGGAAAATAGTAGGAGTTTACACCCATCTGTAAACTCCTTCTAGTTTACAGATGGATGTGGGATGGGCGGGTAGATGTAGGTTCTTTCCTGAAATTTTTAATGTTTTCTCCTAGTGCCCTTTGTTGTTTTTGTCCTTAGCTGAATCCACTATCAATGTATGTACTCTCTAAAACTATGGAGCCTGCATTAACTTTGTCGGCTGGAATGTTAACGGACTAGGTTGGAGCAGCAAGCTCAAAAGGGAATTGGCTTATTTAGACTGTTTACATGTACAGATTGCAAAACTCACCTATCTGTTTGAGATCATACTAAACTAAGCACTAAACTAAGCAAGACGTGAGATTTCTGATAGAAATAGGAGATTTTGTGAGGAAATTTTAACACAGGTCTAATGCAATGTTTGACAGATCATCTCACAGGGAAATAGCAAAGTTGAGATCTCCGAAGGTTTTAAACCGTTTCCTCAAAAACTATGCAGTTGCAGGTGTACTGCGTTCTCTTATGTTAACTGCCAGATCATATATTTTTTTCTCCAATGTTCACCAAACTTTTTCAAATTGACTATCTTTTCCTAGATAAAAAAAAAGAGTATTACCAGCTGTGAAGAACCGCAATTGTTATTTCAGATCAATGCCCACTCCTCCTTAAACTGCAATTTGATGAGGTCCCAATGAGCAATCCATGTTGGATCCATAATACAAATATGCTCTCAGACGAAGGCAGGGTTCATAGCTTTGTCACAAACATTGATCTGTTTTCTTTGGCCTCAGATGTTCCTCATCTCCTTCTGATTACCTTCACCTGTTTCTACCTCACTTTTCCCCACATATTCCTCTGTTTCTAAACTCCTGGTTTTCATTTCTGATAGCTGATTTGTTCAGTTAATTTCAAGCACCCTGTTGCTCTGCCTGGTTTTCATTTTTCTCCGTTGTCTACCACATTCTTCGTGTCTCTGTTTGGCAATTTATCCAGTCCACCCCCCCACCCCCCCTCGTGCTTCTGATCTTGTTGTATGTGAGACATGTTTTAAGTTTGCTTGTATCACATTTTTTGCCACTGCCATGGTCTGATTTGCGTCCTCCTTAAATCTTATTACTTCTGCTACGTTAAACCTACTTTCAACTGTTAAGAAAATGGCCTCAAGAAAAGTGAATTTCCACCATATACCATGCGTGCTAACAATAGTTTACATTTCTTTATCTACTGACTTTTCAGTTTTACAGTTGTTGGCTTATTTCACTATTTTCTCAACCAACAATGTCTGTCATGTTAGCATGGTGGCAGCTACATTCATCTTAATAGTAAAGGTGCAATTACCAATTCGGGAAAACATATTCAATGAGTGGCGTCTTTTACAACAGTAAAGCGCAATGAACCAACCAAAGCTTCAAACCAAACCAGGGGACATGGAGTCTAGATGGTGTGGTCCTTCAGCATATCATAAAGTCAGTCTCTAATTATATGGTGAGTAAGTAGACACCAAGTCTCACAATTTTGCCACTATAATCCCAAAACAATAACTATGAGACAGCAGCAATGAGTGATTGGGATGGACATTACAGAGGATGAACTATTTCTTAGAGAGACAGAAAAAAAACTCCAAGGCTCAGCTGGTCAGCTGACACACTCCTTACTTACCTTACTGTACTAAATCTGATAAAAAAGGCTTTTGTAGCCTATAAATGTAACATGATTTATTAAATAAATGCAGGAAGATGCCTTTTTGATTTACTTTAGTTGTTTTTTCCCCCCATTCTGTTCCTGTCACTATGTCAAAGTTGTTTCCAAAGAGGGAATCTAGAGAGCAACAGTATACAATTGAGGATCTGTGGGAGGCAGTCAAAGAAACAGCGAAGATGAGCTAATTATGGTTTACCCCTGGTGTGAGTGGAAATGAGATCCTGAAATAACTACTTCCTGGTGCTATTTTTGAGCTGAGG